>NC_056728.1:283218960-283233960 GCF_019279795.1 Protopterus annectens
AACCATAATCCCGGTCCGGGTGCGAAATGTTTAAGTTGACTGTTCCATCTACCTATGTGCGACATGGTTTGTGGCCATAGGGTGCCAGCAAGTCTTTCCTGTTCATTGGGTGTTTGCCATGGTCTATTGACATCAATCCTATTAATTCACCGAAGAATGTCTTTCATTGGTGGGAACGCCATAGTTTGACCATCGTATGTCATTCCCAGCAGACGTTGAGATTGTGCCATCGGTATGTTTACACAGGTCACCCATCTGTTCCACTGTATGGAAGCGTGTGATCCCCATTGATGTGCTGGCAGATTGAGTGCTGTGTACGCCGGTATCTGCCCAGCGGTCTGGCTTTGTATGGGGAGTGTCTACTGTAGTCCCTATCTGTATTTCCTGTGTTATGCCTTGCAACAGCTGTGGGATTCCCCCAGGTTTGCAGCTATGGGTGCCATCTTGGCCGTACGTTTGTCCATCCATGGGAACTGCCTACTGGACACTAGTATAGGGCTGTAAACATTTCACAGCTGCATTCTCCATTTCCGGTGGATGATCGGCATTATTATTGCGGAGTAACGGATATGCCATGGCCATGACCCACACACGGGCGGGACAACGAATCATCTGCCAATCCACACCGACACCCATTTTGCATACCCACGATCCCATGTCTGCAACCCTCGACAGTACCCTTGCACACCCTTCATGTGCGGAAATGGGATGTGAACGCGCGTGTATGGACGCGGCATCCTGGGGAGTCCTATTCATATGTCCTGCATTTCATGGACGGTTGTCATCACCCTTGAAGACGCTTGTGGTGCATATATCTACCTGTGCCGTAGTCACGGCTGTCACCTTTTCCGGTTCACACTATGCTGCCCACACTTACTTAAGGAGAAATTTTTGGGTCCTGCAATGGACACCGATGTGCATATGTAAAGTGTAGAACATGTTGGACTGTGTCCATTCGGCCAGTGGGTATGACTGCCGCCGTATGTTCCCCAGTCCCGGATGTCTGTCTGCCTACCCATATTATGTAGTGCTACGGAACCCGTGTCCTTCCACAATTTACCCATATGGTGTTACTGTAGTACTGCAGGTTGGCAACTGCTTTAAGTAATCCTCAGAGGTACCATTGTGAACTATCCGCCACTGTATTGTCATTATAACACAGCCGGTACATGTAGAACCTATTTATTCATGACAGTATGTTATTTATGTGTGGGAACGCCATATTTTAACCATAGTATGACCTTCCTAGTTGACGTTGTTGGTGTGCCATTAATATGTGTTCCACAGGTTGCCCGTATGTTCCGCCGAGTGGAAGCGGGTGATCCCCACATACTTGCTAGCACCTTGGCTGCTGTGTACGCCGGGATTCGCACGGGCCGGATGGATGTCTACGGGGTGTGTCTACTGTTGTTTCCATCTGTATTTCCTGTGTTATGCCTTACTACGGCTGTGTGATTGCACCAGGCTTGCTATTATGGGTGCCATCTTGTCCGTACGTTTGTCCATCCTTGGGAAATGCCTACTGGACACTGGTGTAGGGCTGTACCCATTTCACAGCTGCATGTAG
Source organism: Protopterus annectens (assembly GCF_019279795.1). Classification (NCBI taxonomy): domain Eukaryota; kingdom Metazoa; phylum Chordata; order Ceratodontiformes; family Protopteridae; genus Protopterus; species Protopterus annectens. The sequence continues at coordinate 283,220,528 of NC_056728.1, forward strand.
CATTCTCCGGTGGATGATTGTCAGTATTGGTGGGTGGTAAGGCATGTTCTGTACCCACATCCCTCCCACGGGGCGGGACAATGGATCATCTGCCAATCATCACCAACACCCATTTCTGCATACCCACGATCCCAAGGCTGCAACCCTCGACAGTACCCATAGCAAATCCTCCATGTGTGCTGGAATGGGATGTGGACGCACATCTGTGGACTCGACAATCTGTGGATTTCTGTGCATATGTCCCACATTTCATGGACAGTTGTCATCAACCTTGAACACGCTGGCGGTGCATATATGTAGCTGTGCCGTAGTCACGGCTGTAGTTCATCTTGGTCTTCCGCTTGCACCCAGTTGGCGTTGCAAAAGGAGAAATTTTTGGGTCCTACAATGGACACAAATGTGCATATGTAAAATGTAGAAAATGTTGGGCTGTGTCCATCTGGCCAGTGGTTGTGACCGCTGCTGTATGTTCCCCACTAGCGGATGTCTGTTTGACTACACATATTATGTTGTGCTACGAAACCCATGTTCTACTACGATTAACCCAAATGGTATTGATGTAATGCTGCAGGTTGGCAAGTGCTTTAAGTAATCCTCAGAAGGCCCAGTAGGACATATACGCCACTGTATTGTCAATATAAAACAGACAGAACATGCATACCCTATTTATTCATTGAAGCATGTTCGTTATATGCGGGAACGCTAGTGTTGAAACATCATATGACCTTCGTAGTTGAGGTTGTTAGTATGCCATTAGTATGTGTTCCACAGGTCGCCCATTTGTTCCGCAGTATGGAAGCGAGTGATCCTCATGTTGTTGCTGGCAGATCGAGTGCTGTGTACGCCGGTATTTGCACGGCGGTCTGACTTTGTATGGGGAGTGTCTACTGTAGTCCCTAATGTATTTCCTGTGTTATGCCTTACCGCAGCTGTGTAATTCCACCAGGTGTCCAGTTATAGGTGCCATCTTGGTCGTACACTTGTCCATCCATGGGAATTGCCTACTGGACACTGATGTAGGGCTGAACACATTTTACACCTGCTTTTAGCATTACCCAGTGGATGCTTTGCATCCTTAGTGGGGAGTAAGGCACATGCTATACCCACAGCCCTCCCACGGGGCGGGACAACGGATTATCTGCCAAACAACACCGAGCCCCATTTTGCATACCCAGGATCCCATGGCTGCAAACCCCCACGGTACGCATTACACATCCTTCATGTGTGCGGGACTGGGATGTGGACGCACTTCTATGGACACGACAATCTGGGGATTTCTGTTCATATGTCCTGCATTTCATGGACAGGTATCATCAACCTTAAACACGCTGGTGGTGCATGTCTAGCTGTGCCGTAGTCACGGCTGACACTCTGTCTGGCCGATCTCAATGAGTCGAAGGTGTAAACGCAACTATTTTTGGAGTCCTACAATGGACACCGATGTGCATATGTAAAGTGTAGAACGTGTTGGACTGTCACCATCTGGCCAGTGGTTTTGACTGCCACTGTATGTTCCCCAATCGTGGATGTCTGCTTGAGTACCCATATTATGTATTACTTGGCCTATCTATATCCACGTGCCAGTAAGCGGAAATACAGCAAACCTTGCGTCCTGCCCATCTTCATAAACGACATTATTGAACATATATCGGCCAAAACAGACAATGACAAAAACGATAGACTCCACAGTCAAACGATACTGAGCTCTTTCATCTACTAACATGGGGCATCGTCGGAGCACGAAATGCATTACATAGTTGTCCCTTATACACTTCCTTCAGAGTCAGTTTAAAGTCAAATAATCAATAAACCTGCTCATAGTTAAGTGGACAGTGCTACAAGTCTTGATTATAACGTGACATATACAAATCAGTGTTGCATACATTACTTCATGGAAACAATAATACGACAACAATGTGCTAATATAAATACAATATTGGTCAATACAATCAGTATCTTGGAACATAGTTGATAATTGTTGTGAGTAAACCTTAGAATGTAGTGTGTTGATCAGGATATTTTATATCAATGTGTATAATTGTAGCATTACGATTCCAAAGCATGGAATCAGTAAGTACTATTTAAGCATATATTTTACAATTATGAATGTAAATGAGTGGAGGACACATCCTTAACCTTCCCTGCTTCCAGTGGATCACACACACACACGCACTCGCATTTCCTAATTGTGGGTTACGCAGGCACATGCATATCCGTATTCTGTTTATATATGTTTACTGGGTCTGTGTGGTTACGTGTTTTGTGTTAGTTGTGACTATTCGGTAACATATGTCTGATCCGGTTGACGGACGTGTGCAGAACGCACTTACAACTTTATACATGTAACAGTCTTTGCAGCATGGACGCATTACGTACACATCTATATGTTCTATAGTCGTAATTCAAACGTGACTGCATTCACGTTTGCCGGTTACTGTGACCACTACCGTTAGCTGTTCGGTGTCATTAATATGCATACCCATGGTACTTAAGTACATTTACATATCCCCGCACTCACGCACGTCACAGGCATCCATTCTCCTGCTGGGAAAGGTGCGGTACTGCATGTTAAACATTCCTTATTCCCCCTCGCTCATGGCCCAGGATGCATATGTCGTGACCGCAGGGATGTTCAGATGACAGGTGCTTATATCCCCTTGGCGTACAGGCCTTCGATTGCCAGGTTGTTCCTGTGGTGCTTTGGGTTTGGTCTTGTCCGCCCAGTGTACGGAACTGCCCTGACCGTGTGCGAATGTTAGATGAGTCACATGGGCACGTTTTGTCCGTGTCTATGGTACCATGTCACCCCCCCCAATTATTCAAAACCGTGTGCGCCGATTGGCCGGTGTACCCGTTGTAGATCTTGTTATACTAATTGCACACGGTCTGGTCGAACGGACCTATTTCCATTACTAACCCTCGGTATGTATGACCTGTGTCGCAATATTACATGGGTTTACCATTGCGTGACGGCTTTCACTGAGCCACAGACATGTCCGTTGCTTGGTTTGGGCTGGTTCCACTGTGCTACACATATTTAACATGGCGGAACAGGTTGAACAGCTCAGCCACGGGGACATCGGGTTCTCCGTCGCTGTTTAGTATTGAATCGCTATGTGGAGTTTGTTTCACAAAGCGAGACAATGTCGACATTGGTAACGGACATCTCGCGAGTCCGCACGCCGCGGGTGGCGTATGTCTGCGTTTGGGGCGGACAGGCATTATGCTGTGCCATTATGTCTGGGAATATATGGTTTCTTGCCATAGATGATATGCCATACTAGCAATGACCCGCGTCTGGGTGTGGGTACTGCTGTATTACCCATGGGAAGAGTGGCCTTAGGTTAAGTGGTGCCCTAGGCAGAAGTTGCCACCGCAACATCACACGCTACCCTCCTGGTCTACCTACACCAAACAAAGTCTGGAAAGGTGCCCCGGTAGAGCAACGCCCTGAGCGGCTGCCTACTTGGCCTATGCCTAAGGCCGGCTATGTGTGTGGTCCCTCGGGCATCGGACTCGGAGCGCCACGTCTGCCGTGGGTATGTCCAGTATTACCCACATCCAGCCGTGGTGTATTGCCATGATGTTCCATGTGTACAGTGGTGCCGGTTACCATACATATGCCTTTCTCAAAAGCCGATTTCACACTTCTGAACACTACTGTGGTCTCCTTTAAGGCCCCTAAGCCAGTGGTGAACATCACTCAAACCGCTGAATCACGTACATATGCCTTCTACCAGCACCTACAGGACTGCATGGATCAGGCAATCCCATACAAAACTGAGACTCTTTGTACCACAGACAAGCATGCAGTCTGGTGGACCCCAGCCATGAACTAGCTCTACAACGACAGGAGGTAGATACTACAAGTTAAAGCGGAATACTTGTGGGTAACACACCCTTGCTCATTATATGTGAAGAACTACAAGCTGTCATGAAATCATCCAGGGGAAATTCAACAGAGAAATTAACAAGGACTCAACAGACATTCATAAGTCCTTCTTTAGCTATGTTGGACACCTGGGAGGACACTCCCAGATATGCTCAAACTGGGTTCGCAATGATGTGAAGATGACTGAACCTACACACATTGCCAGCATACTGGCTGACATGTTCAGTGCTAACATTTCCTCCCACCACATGGAGAGTTATCTATACCTGAGACTTGTAGATCCTGGAACATCTGTAACACACAGGTGGGAAATGCTGTCTCCAAGGCAGTCAACACAGCATCCATGGGACCAGATGGTGTCCCAGCTGTGTACTCCATGAACTCTATGGGGAATTAAACCCACACTTAGGACAGCTGTTTAATCTTAGCCTCACCTCAGGATACGTGCCGAGTAGTAGCACAAGGCGACTGTAGTCACACTTCACATAGATGGTGCCTCCACTGACCCTGGTTATTACCATCCCATTAGCTTGACAAGCCTTATCTGCAAAGCCATGGAGAGGGATCATAATGTAACTCATAGATAAAGACATAGGGGACTCGCATACTTTGGATACAACCCAGTTTAGCTTGGTCAAAGTCAGATCATGCCTTTTACACGTGTTTGACTTTGTAGGATCAGTCACCAAGGCCATTGATGAGGGTAAAGCAGTCCATACAGCCTACCTCAACCTGGCAAGGGCCTTCGACACAATACCCCCCTCGGGTATCAGTGATAAACCCGTCATCTTGAACGTATATCCATACATCGCCATATGGGTTGCAAACTGGCTAAGTCACAGAACACACATGGTCATAGTTGCTGGCGCCATGTCATACTCACAGCCAGTCACAAGCGGTGTCCCATGGGGCTCAGTCCTGGGTCCACTATTTTTCAGCATCTACGTTTCCAAAGTACAAGCAAACACAGGAGCGTTATGGGTGACAATGTTTGCAGATGACTGCAAACTGGGTGCCATAGTCAGACACACATCTGACACAGATATCCTTCAGGAGTGCCTCACAGATGTGGATAAGTGGTGCCAGAGACATGGCCTACAGCTAAATGCCAGGAAATGCATAGTCATACCCTTCGGGAAGAACAAGGTTACCCCTAGCTACCATATAGGTGGCAATCCACTGAGCACAGAGGGAGTTACCAGGGATCTGGGGACCCGGGTTGTTGTTAACCGTTCGTTAGACACACACGTTGCTAACGTAGTTAGGTAGACCTTCCACATTGCCCACATCATCATGAAGGGATTCACATCTAGATCAGGGGAGGTCATTGTCCCCTTGTACTCATCACTCATTAGACCTATGATTGGGTACAATGCCCCGTTCAGAATGTATGTGACCCGACACCTGCAGCAGCTGGAAAGGCACCAACAGTTCATCGACAAACAGATGCAGGGTCTCAGGAATATGTGTTATACTGACCAACTGAAAGAATTCCAGATGTATACAGTTGCATACCACTTGCCCAGAGGTGACCTGTGCCTGGCATACAAGGCCATGTCGAACCCAGATCTGATGAGTATGCTTCACCTAAAGAAGTTAGATCCCTCAGAACCACAAGGGCAGGTGACGTACACCTTGACACTGTCATTAATAGAACGTGTTGGTGGGACAGATTCATCACCCAGACACTCATTATGCTGTGGAACAACATCCCAGTACATGTGAGGGCAGGCACCTCGCTGGCCTTCTGTTAGTATTTTGACATGGATGTCTGAATTGATTTATTTAAGTAACCTTCTAAATGAATATTTACATTACCACATTGTGAATCTTTACATTTCGTTGGTCTATTTTACATTAGTCATAATCATACGGTTTATGTGTGTATATTATGGTTCATTTATATTACTAGGTGTCTGCAGTTCTTTTAATATATTGGCACAGTCCGTAGAACATATATATGTAGCTTACACAGTCAGACATTTGGAAAACATTATGTTGGTTCATCTTTCATATATATACATATATTTCTATTTCTCTATGAAGAATGTACCTTTCGAAACAATGTCTGATGTCCTCACTGTGTGGAATCTGTAACCCAAGTAAAGTTTGTTTGCTTGTTTGCCTTTAAGGCATGTAATTAATACCTAGCACATCTAATTTACTGACCAGTTAAGGGTTTTACATGTAGTAGGTTGGACTGCATTGTATGTATTCTGAATAAGTCTGCTTATGAAGCAGACGAAAAGAGCTTCAATAAACTATGGTGACTGCATTTAATTCCTGGTGTGCTCTGAGTGGTCACTGACGTGTCTACAGTACCTCGTCTTTGCTTTGGACTTCATCGGCTGGTTGTCTGTGTTTGTTGTATGGGGAATGTCAAGTGTAGTCCCTATGTGTATTACTTGTGTAATGCCTTACTACGGCAGTGTAATTCTACCGGGTTTGCAGTTATGGGTGCCATCTTAGTCATACGCTTGTCCATCCATGTGAATTGCCTACTGGACACTGGTATACGGCTGTACACATTTCACACCTGCATATTGCAGTCTCCGGTAGATGGTTTGCATTATTAGCGGAGAGTAAGGCAGGTGCTACGCACACATCCCTCCCACGGGGCGGGACAAAGGATTGCCTGTGAAACAACACCAAGGCCAGATTCTACATACCCAGACTCCCTTGACTGCAACAGTCGACAGTACCCATTACACATCCTTCATGTGTGCGGGACTGTGATGTGGACGCAGTTCTATGGACCCGGCACCCTGGGTATTTCTGTGCATGTGTGCTGCATTTCATGGACAGCTAGCATCAACATTGAACACGCTGGCGATGCATATGTGTACCTGTGACGTGGTGACGACAATGAGATCACGTGAGTAATGCAGGAAGCTAGCAGGCATTCCATGAATGGAATTTTTGGGTCCTACAATGGACACCGATGTGCATATGTCAAGTTAGATGTTGCTGGACTGTGTCCACCTGCCCAGTGCTTTTCACTGCTGGTGTATGTTCCCCAATCGCGGATGTCTGTTTCACTACCCAGTCTACATGGTGCTACATAACCAGGTGATTTAGTACTGTGAACAAATGACATACATCCAAAGATGCTGGTTAGCAACTGCTTCATATAAACCTCAGACATCCCAATGGGACATATCCGTAACCGTATTTCCAATATAACACCACCGGAACATGTTGATTACCTATGTTTTCATTTAACCATGTTGTCTTCATAGGTGGGAATGCCATAGTTTACATATCCTACTTGATGCTGTGTGTGTGCCATTAGTATTTGTTCCACAGGTCGCACATCTGTTCCGCTGTATGGTAGCGGGTGCTCCTCATTCTGTTGCTGGCAGATTGAGTGCTGTGTACGCCGGTGTTGGCACGACGGTCCGGCTTTGTATGTGGAATGTCAACTGTAGTCCCTATGTGTATTTCCTGTGTTATGCCTTACCGCGGCTGTGTAATTTACCCGGGTTTGCAGTTGTGGGTGCCATCTTGCCAATACGGTTGTCCATCCATGACAATTGCCTACTGGACACTAGTATAGGGCTGTACACATTTCACACCTGCATTTAGCATTCTCCGGTGGATGGTTTGCATTATTAGCGGAGAGTAAGGCAGGTGCTACGCACACATCCCTCCCACGGGGCGGGACAAAGGATTGCCTGCGAAACAACACCGAGCTCAGAGTCTACATACCCAGAATCCCTTGACTGCAACAATCGACAGTACCCATTACACATCCTTCATGTGTGCGGGACTGTGATGTGGACGCAGTTCTATGGACCCGGTACCCTGGGTATTTCTGTGCATCTGTGCTGCATTACATGGACAGCTATCAGCAACATTAAACACGCTTGCGGTGCATATGTGTACCTGTAACGACAATGAGTTCAGGTACGCATTGAAATAAGACATCATTCTGTTCTTTCCACAATTTTTGGGTCCTACAATGGACACCACTGTGCATATGTAAAGTGTAGAGCTTGTCGGACTGTGTCCTTGTGAGCAGTGGGTTTCACTGATGCTGTGTGTTCAGCAATCGCGGATGTCTGCTTGACTACCCATACTGTGTAGTGCTACAGGAACCATGTCTTCCGACACCAGAACCCAATGGTGTACATCCAATGTTGCAGGTTAGCAACCACTTTCATACCCAGGGGTCACGATTGGGAGGTATTGCCACTTTATTATCGGAACAACACCTGCAGACTGTGTACATCACGGGAACTTTAGGCCAGTCTTACCGGCCATTTGCAATTGTAATTAGCACACACGTGTCAATACATGTATGATAAGACATATTATCATGCAGAAGTTAATCTATGTTATTTGGACATTGGCTTCTGCTATTGGCATCCGTTGCTGTGAGTGTTGCCAGTTACCATACACATTGCTTGCTCAGAGGCAGACCACACAATTCTGCACACTACTGTGGTCTCCTTTAAGGACCCTGAGCCAGTGGTCGACAGTACTGCAGCCACTGCATCAATCACATTTGCCATCTACCAGTACCTACAGGACTGCATGAACCAGGCATTCACTTACCCAACTGTGGTTCATTGTACCAATGCCAAGCATCCAGTGTGGTGTACCCCAGCCATACACAGGATGTACAACACGAGGAGGTGGCTACTACAAGGTGGAGCAGACACCTTGTGAGGTATGACACCCTTGGTCATCATATGTGTAGAGTTACACACTGTCGTGCCATGGTCCAGGGCACATTCCACAGATATACCTACATGGACCTGGCTGACAATCATACCACCTTCAGTTGCTATGCTCAACACCTGGGAGGTCACTCCCACATATGCTCTGACTGGGTTCACAAAGAGGTGGGGTTTACTCAACATACACACATTGCCAACAAACAGGCTGACAAGTCCAGTAAGGACATCTCCACACCCTCCCCCACACATGAGGAGATGTCTGTACCAGCGGTTTGTGGTCACCAAATGTTCTGTGACACACAGGTGGGACATGCTCTCTCCAGGGTAGTGGACATAGCATCCATGAGACCAGCTGGTGACCCCACTGTGTACTCCACTATCTCACTGAGGTATTAGATCCACAGTTAGGACAGCTATTTCTTTGTAGCCTCACCTCAGGTAAGGTACCCAGGTTGTGTCGCATGGCAACTGTAGTCCCACGTCACAGGGCCAATGCCTCCACTGAGCCTGGTTATTACTGTCCCATTACCATGAGGAGACCTATCTGCAAAGACATGGGGAGGGATCATACTGCGGCTCGTATATGACTGCATAGGGGACATACATACTTTGCATCCAACACGGTTTGTCTTGTTCAGGGGCGGTTCATGCCTTTAAAGCATGGGTGACATTTTCGGGACAGTCACGAGGCCATTGATGGGGTGTTGCAGTCCATACAGCCTACCTTGTCCTGGCAAAGGCCTACATCACATTACCCCTCAAGTATCGTTGATAAACCCATTGGCTGGGATGTGAACACGTACATCACAGAATGTGTTGGAAACTGTCTATGTGACACAACCCACACGGTCATAGTTGCTGGCAGCGTGTCAGACCTACTGCCTGTCGCAAGTGGTGTCCCATGGGGCCCTTCCGTGGGTCCACTCCTGTCATACATCTACATTTCCACGGTACAGGCACACACAGGGGTTTTGTGGGCAACATTGTTTGTAGATGACTGCAAAACAGGTGCCATAGTGGGACGGACATCTGACACAGATATCCTTCAAGGGGCCTCCCAGATATGCATATCTGCTGTCAGGGACATGTCCCACAGCTAAATGCTAAGTAATGCAACATCATACCTGTGGAGAACTACTAGGTCACCCCTGTCCAGCATATAGGTGGCTGTCCACTCAGCACAGGGGTGATTACCAGGGATCAGGGGACAGAGTTTGCCAGTCACCATTCATTCAACACACACGTTGCTATCGTGGTTGTGTGGGACTTCTACATTGCCCACCTGTTTGTGCAGGGATTCACATCTACATCAGGCTAGGTCATTGTCTCCTTGTACCCATTACGTGTTACACCTATGATTTACTACATTGCCCCATTCAGACTGTATCTGACCATACACCTACAGCAGCTGGGAAGCCCTCATAGGTTAATTGTTGTACAGATGCAGGATGACATCATTTTGTGTAATGCTGCCCCACTTGTAGGACCCCTGCCACATTACGTCACATACCTGCTGTTTAGTGTTGACCTGTGCCTGACATACAAGGCCATGTCAACCCATATGTCATGTGTATGCTTCACCTACTGTATCTGCATCCCTCGGAACCACTAGGGCAGGTGACATTTACCTTGTCACGGTCATTAATGGGATGTGTTGGAGTGACACATATATCACCCAGACACTCATAATGCTGTGGATCTACATCACAGTAATTGTGAGACAGAGATCCTTCCTAGCCTTGTTCACGGGTGTGTTGTCCATTGGATGGAGAATTGCAGGTATAGGCCAGGGATTACATAATTATCCCTGCTTGACGGAGGTACAGCACTATCACGGGTATTTTATCTGAAGCACAGAAGGTTGGCAAAGTCATCCTAACTATGGTGTAGTGTTATGGCTGAACCTGGGACGATGGCCTACCCTGTACCTATGGACGTATGAACCTATATTCATAGTTTGTCACATTTACAATTGTCTATCCCCTATACTCTTTCTCCAGTGTATATTTCTCTGGCACATGATTGTCCTCTGTATTACATGCAGGTATGCTGTGTACAGTGCACATACGTCACAGTTGATGACAGTGTATCTGTGTCCCTAACACTGTGATACCGAGGACTACCACACATCCTTCACAACATTACATGCATATGTCCATTCTATTCTTCTTTGGCCTATGGGGTGTTAAGGCAAACATTACACAAGTCCCTGTTTGTGCATGCTTCATGTTGGTGTTTGACCAGGCTCTGTTGCAGTCGTGTGTTGGACAGTAGTGTTTCTGTGTGTTTGCCATGTGTTTTTATTGCCGGTACATCTGTGGGAGGTGTGGTTGGCACATGTTCCTCTTTGCAGGGACACCCATCCTGGGGTTTGTGTCATGCATCTGCACTTGGCATGTGCCATATGTCCTGTACTATTCCCACAGTCGTGTATGCCTTCATGCACTACTACTGCGTGTTACTGGCTGTTTGTATGTGGTACACATGGACATTGTGATGGTTGGCTTGACCTATTCCCATGCTAGACTGTACACATCTGTCAATTAAGTTGTTTAAATCAAACTGTAACACTCATTCGTATTTTCAAACTGACAGTCAATAACACAGGAAGCTGAGATTAATAATGTTTTACTACTGTGCAGCAGGAGGCAAAGAACTATGCAGTAAATGTTTAGACATTTGCTTTACTCTATACATGTTACAGCTGTATGAACATTGGGTATACTATCATCTTTTGCACACATTAATGATGTGGTCAGTCACAAGGCATTTACACCGCTAGAGTCCACAACGTTGTATTCCTACAACAGTGCTCAGGTAATGCTTATTAAATGTTTGCCCATGAGAATAACACAGCCTTGCAAGGCACCTTGTCAATTACAGTGTCCTTCTGTGATTGTAGCTGTTTCAAGGACCCTAGACTGTTCCGATACTGTAGTCGGTTAATTTCTTAATACGTTGCTTTGTCTCTCTGGTAAGGAGTTGTACTGTTATCTTCGATAGAGCTCACAAGGCCATCCTCCTCAGGGAAGGGGTGATGTTATGCATGTACATACATTTATTGTTCTGTAACCCAGCAGATAATTAATGCTGACAGACATAAGCCTGCTGTACTGGTTACTGCCAGGATCAGAATTCCATCACACTACAGCTTAGCTTCACCTATTACATGCAGGCTTAGTTCTACTGCCATATTGTACGGTACAATTCAATGCATTATCTAGTATTTCGAGTCTCAACTGGCACTTCATATGTGTTTCTATATATATTTTTCGAACAACATCCATCCGGCCATATGCATGTTGTTCCGTCCTTTACCTTGACCGTGTGTATTTGGCCGTCCGGCAACGCTACTCTCCACATGTGATGTCCCACCTTCCCCTTCTTTGCCTGTAGCACCCTGTTAGGAAGTCCTGTTTGGTGGGCACGTGTTCCGCTATATGTGATCGACTTCACTGCATAGCTAATCATCGATGCGGTGGTTCAACAACCCGACTTGTCCACATGTGTACAGTTATGTGCACCGTGTCGTATGCAAACCTATATGGTTTCGACGGGTACATACCACATGCAGGATGTACACATTCTGCAGACACATTCACATGCAGCCATTTACATATCTGTACCTGAGGTGGGTTGGTGACATGCGGGTGATTTGCCCGCGTGGCATTGCCTAACACACACATCTTACCACATTTCAGGTATGCACATTGTGTGTGGGTGTATAGCTGCACACGGATGCTAGCGGGTTAGGGTGCACAGGTGTACATGGGTGGGACTGACATGTACAATGAGGCTATTGTGTATTACATCTGAATGCATGGGTTCTGCTTCTGGATATTACACTTCAACATACGCCATCCAGTGTATGCGACAGAGACGTTGCTGGGTGTGGGATATGTTGCTATGCACATGTTTGCCTGTGTTTAAGGTATCTTGATTCCTTACTGTTGTTATGTCAACACAGCTACCCGGCTATGTACTCTCACTACTGCTTGTGACCATTATGGTTGGCACCTTTTCCAATGCCCATATTGGGGCATGTTATGTGGAAACTTCGGAATTTGCAGGACTACACATACCCACGGCAAGTGCAGTTGACAGAACTTCACTTGTTTGCCATACTATAAGCTTATTCTGTAAGCATTTAGGTTCCTTATTCATTTTCTTCTGCCATGTATGTGTTTCATATACAACTGTATTATGTTTTATACTACTATTACATGTATATTGCGGGAATAGTTTTGGCAGGGGATCTGAGGTCATTTTCCATTTTTCCGATTGTTGCAGGGACACAACTGTCCAATCAGGGACTGTCCATGGCACATTGGGACAGCTGGTAACCCTGGTGACCATGCCCATGTCGCTACTGGGGTTGCCACCTTTTCCAGTTTCCAAGCTGGGATATTTCCGGGACTCACATCTGACTTTACAGGCCGACACATACACACGGTCACTATATAGCATAGGACTTCACTTGTTTGCCTAAATAAAAGCTTATTGTTGTGGCAGTTTGCTTGCTTATTCTGTTTCTTGTGACATTTAGGTATTTCAGTTACAGAAATAACCAATTCATGCTACCATTACATTACATACGGGATATCATTATGTCCTACAATCTTAGCACATTTGCCATTTTAATCGTTTTTCGTGACACAACTGCCCATAGAGAGACTGCCCCACCCAGAGTGGAATAGGTGGTGACCTTAGTCGCTGCTCCTATGTCGGTGCGGCGCGCTGACATGCTGCTGTACACCTTCTCTGAGTGTAACCACTGACGGTGCATTGCGGGACAAACGCGGTCTTATGCGTATCCTTTGCTCCTTGGATGGGCACACTTAAGCCTTCGTGGCTTGTAT
>NC_056728.1:283236460-283353960 GCF_019279795.1 Protopterus annectens
GTGTACTGGGATAGTCATACTGAGACAGCAAAGTGACCTTGTTTCAGTGGAGGCTTGGAGAGAAAAGCTCCATAATTAGCATGAAAGCAGAAAAGTACACAAAAGAGAAATAAAAAAACTTTAATAATAATAATAATAATAATACAGAGTAAGCTTATGAGAAAACAGTAGTAAGGAGGGAAGATAGACTGTCACACTGCATTATCTGCAGGTGAGGGAGACACCGAGTAATGAATCTGTTTATCCTTAATTTACTGATCTGCTGAAGTTGTTTTATTGAAGGTATGAGAGATCCTGGACTACTCAGTCCCAGATTGCTTGGAAAGGACAGCATGGGTCACCTTTGAAAATCCTGTAACTTGCTGAAAAGAGGGACAATGCTCCTACTTTTTTTCTCTGGTAGATTTGGGATTTTAGATCTATGATCCTCTCTGTTAGGAATATCTAGGGTCTTTCCAACTGTTTGATATGTTTGATGAGGTAGAACCCAAAGGGGGAATTGTATTCTATAACTGGTCTGATCAGTGCTGAATACAAAGGAATAATAACTTCTTTTGGTCTGAATCATATTTTCTTGGTGATCAGCTGCACCAAGAAGAAGGATTTCCTGACAACTGTTGCTATATGGTGGTCAAAGGAGAGGGAATTATCAGCCTAGGTTCCCAGGTCTCTAACTACATTTTCATTTGGAAGTGAGTTATTGTCAATTCTATGTGCTGGGGAGATGGTTTGCCTACCATATGGATTTTTTAGGATTTAATTTAAGTCCATTTTCAATAGCAGAGACATTTATAAGAGTAAGTTCCTGCTGATGTGCTTCTATGTCTGCAGAGGGATTTGACATTGACTCCCAATTTGCAGTCATCTGCAGGCTTGGTTAGCCATAGGTTTTGGTAGTTGGTCTGCAAGTCAGAGAAGTAAATACTGAACAGAAGTTGTCCCAGCACTGAACCCACTGGGGCACCACTGGTCTCCTTCCTCTTCTCTGGAAATGCCCCTTCCACCCACACCTTGTGGGTTCTGTATTTTAGCCAATGTGCTTTCCATATTACTGCATAGGGATCTATATGTAATGTATATTTTGCTAATTATTCTACCATGGAGGATGGTGTCAAATGCCTTGGCCAAATCAAGGTAAGCTGTGTGTACAGTGTGCCCACTCTTAACAGCTTGTGTTACCATCCCAAACGAGTAAACCAGAATTATTAATGTGTTCCTTGACTTTACAACTAAGATGTATCAGGCTATGGGCCTATAGTTTCCAGGGTCAGTAGTGGGACTTCCTTTAAGGAGTAGCATTACCAGCATTGTATGCCATGATTCTAGGACTGAGCTTGTAGCTCAGCTAAGGCTAATACCTTATGTAGAGATTTTACCAGGGCATGTTTGGTCTATTTTCCAAACAGCAGGACATATTATTTGGCCCCACTGGACAGCACTTTCAGTGCATGTTCTTTAGGGATGATAGGGAGTTTGAGAGCTATATGAATTATAGGGCTTTGGATAGTCATCTCAGGGGTGAAATTCGCATTAAATCCATTTCCTAGGATATTAGCAATGCCCACCAGGTCTGAATAGGTTTTCTCATTCCGTGCATTGTTGAGTGTTGTTTCTTAGCTTTCTAACATAACTAAAGAAGGATTTGTGATTACCATTGGCTTCAGACAGGGTTGCCAGACATTCCTATTTGAGCGGGATTGTTCCAGGATCAGCAGCCTGATCCCGAGTCCCGCACTGCCAGTTTAAATCCTGGCGAAACAGCCTCCTTTTTTTTTATCGGTCCATATACCGGCATACGGGCCAATCAAAAATCTCTAAACACACAACTATTTGTGTTTAATGTGGAACTGCCTGGTGTTCTGCTTTAAACACAAGTAAGCTCCATGTTTAAAGACAGACCTTTTTTTTATTTGGTCTTCACTTAGTGTGAAATAGCTTTTTTTTTTGTCAATACCTGGCCAGTCGTAAATCTTGCAACCCTGGCTTCAGATGACAACCTGAGTTCAGGGGCTGCCTTAATAGAACTAATAGTGTTTTTAAAGCTCTTAGTCATGCCCCTAATATTTTCCTTGATTTGGATGTTCTTATGTTTGGGTGTCCTTATATTTGCTGTAGTATATAGTGCAGATTATTAGGACTTCTTTTTATTTTATTGTAAATCTTGTTTAAGTTGGTAGACTACCAGGATGATTTGCTTTTAAATTTCCCTTTATATTTGTATCTGAATTGGACTGTCAGTTCTATATATTTATTTATGTAGCTATAACACTCCTTGGTGAGGCAAAGCCTGGGGTGATGTTATTATAACTGAATTTCAAGACATCATTATAGAATTTGAGGAGATTTGTGTACTTTAAGTCTTTGAATTCTGATGTATTGATTTTACTGGGTTTAGATAGTTTGAATGAAAATGTTACTAGCTTATGGTCTGACTTAATCAGACAGGGAGTTATGAAGGTCACTAGCTTATGGTCTGACTTAATCAGTGAAGAAGTTACTAGTGGAGCTGTATATGATGACACTACATTTGTAAGCATTAGGTCAATAATGTTTTGTCTGCTAGTTGGGCTAGTAACAATCTAATCCACTGCATATTTATTTATTAGTTCTAAAAACTTCTAAGCATATACCAAGTTGGTGTGATAGGTACTTTATTCAATTGTTGGGTAATTAAAGTCTCCTAGAATGAAGGTATTCTTATTTATGGGGAATTCATCCAAAATATTTATGAACCTGATTTGGACTTTTGGGGTCATGGGGGGGGTGTTCTAGAAACAGATAAATTGGTAGTTAAATTTGATTAGGGTGCTTTGGAGTCTCTTAACCTTGATTTGTGGCTCTTTGGTCTGAAGGCATTATATACAGTAAATCCAGGTATGGAAGGAGTGCTTTCTGGGCATTTAAACCAGGTTTTAGTGATTACACACCAATGGATACTTTCCAATTGCAGGAGTGCCTCATAGTTGGGCAGCTTGTTGTTTAGATTTTTGATGCTGAGCAGAGTCACCTTGAATGACAGGTGTGGACCATCAATTTCAAAGGAAGTAGGGTTGTCAAGCTTCTTGTTCCATGTTGACACATACTGGATCCCCCGAGAATGGCTCCAATTTTTAGTAAGAAGGGTGAGGTGATGGGGGCAGTCACCCCAGGTGCTGTCTTTTCCAGGGAACAATTCACACTAAAGAAATAATAAAAAATATGTTTATTGAAACATGTATATATTTTATTTCCCTTTTAGGAAAACACTGAAACAGCTACTCACATAATCACGTAGCTCCTGAATGGATGTCCAAGACACTCCAGTGTGGCTCCTGTCACTGCTTGCTTCACCTTGTTTCAGCACCACCCCTTAGACCAGTGATTGGCTGAATAGGTGGGGGGGGGGTAATGTCAGTGTGCAAGAAACTGATTTTCAGGGCCATATCTTTGGCTTCCACGGTGAGTTGAGGAATTTCTTTGTTTTATTTGGATAAATCTCTAAAATCAGTCTCTGTGGGTACATAATTTATAAAAAAATAAGAAAGACTTGGCTTCATTCCTGGTTGACCTGACTAACTGATTGAGTCAGTGTCAGTCTGTCCAACTCCCAAGTCCATTTTTCTTCAAATGCTGGCTGCTGGTGCTGGTGGTCTGCTCTGCTGGGGGCCTAAATAGCTGAACCAATGTAGGCAAGGCAGCTTTAGAGTGGAGACTGCTGGAGTGGCGAGAGCGGAAAAAACAAATAGCAAGTAAATAAATACTAGTGAGACTGTAAATGCAGAAATTTAAATCTATAGCAAGTAAATAAATAGTAGTGAGACTGTAAATGCAGAAATTTAAATCTATGTTTTGTGTATTGTATCTGCGGAGTTAGTAAACCTTATAAAACAGACACTTACAAGGTTTACTAATTTGACAGACAAATATTTTTTGTCCAGATTTTTTTTTTCTGGTGGTGAAAGAAGCTGTCTGTATATAAAGTAGTCTAGACCACCAGTAAGAAGGATCTGTAGATAGACAGATAGCATTAGCTCTCAACCAATCTGGGACAAATTGCAGCTGAGTCATAGACTTATCCAGAAATAATAATTTTAAATTATTAATACTGTTAACCCATAGAACTGATAGAATAAGAGAATGTGAATTTGTGTACATTTTCTGAAGCAAAAGGAGTCTATAACTCTAATTATTGTAATTCTTTATTAAGTGTAATTCCTACCTTTTCTCCAAAAGTCACCAGTTTTACTAGGAGGGATTAAGAGGGACAGATCTAAAATATGAGTTAAAATCAGCAATATTCCTGAAAAATTAGGGTCAGTTAAGATGTATGGTGGTACACATTGAGATCTGTAATGTTTTATTATGTTTTGCATGTGCATGAAGAGACTACCACATTTGAATTTTATTTTCACTGCTGAATGCGTTTCTTCAAATTTCTTGATATCTAGATCAGTGAAAGGAAAGAAAAGTGCAACACAGCTTGAGCTTAATGCATAAAATAAAACTACAAAAATAGTTGAAAATAAAACAAGAATATTATGCAAGAAATATTTATGGATTTCAAAAGCGGAGAAACCAATAAAACCAAAAGAGCATATTGAGCAAAAAAAGGCACTAAAGGATTCTACTTAATGATATGTTTACTATCAAAATTCTGCAAATTGATTTTGTGAGTAAGTCATTATTCGAACTGAAATGCTGCAAATGCACACATCCTTTGCTCACATCTCTGAACGTGGTAATGTCAGCATGTCGAATTCAACATTATTGACATTACCTGGACTTCTGGAGATGTACTACCAATGTTTTGCAGTGGGGCAAAGCCCCCCTGCACCCCCATAGTCCCTGCTAATTATATATTCTAACTCCAAAATCACACTACAGTGAGGAAAAAGGTACTTTTCCTGATCCCCATTGTAGTGTGATCCAACTGAAACAGAGACACGTAAAACCGCTAACGTAAGCTACGTGCTGATGTTTTTGAGGCAATGTGATTTCCACTCACAGTTATGAACTTTTGCACCTTTACCCTCAACCCTATGAATGATGGTAAGGTGATTTTCAGATTTTTGATAGTAAACCTTAATGATATAATATTGTGTCACTTGTCAGTGTGGTCAATGGTCATCACCGTGCCTTTGTATTTTAAATAATATGCAGACAGTGGAAACAGAGTAGGGCTATTATATATACTGAGTGGTAGCCCACATTTAGAGGGGATATTAACTCAGTATTTATGATCAATTTATTGCTTGGTTGATTATAGTTACATATTATACAGACAGTGGGGGATGTTATTGCATGTTTATAGTATATATAGTTTTCTTTATTGTTTCTGTTATTGTTGTTTCATACTTTGCCATTTGATCTCTTTGTATTTCTGTTATTTCGCTTGCTATTTCTTTATGTTTGGTTGGAATTGTTCTTTTAAGTAAATAAAATTTAGTAAAAAATATGCAGACAATGTGCATGTTGTTGGGTATGTGTGCAGCTTTAAAACAGACAGAACTATCTCTTCAGACTTCAGTCAGTGATTTACAGTTAACAGTACTTTATGCATGGTCTGAGAGAATGAGACTGACAATTTAAATCACTTGAACTTTCTAAAGTTTTGCTATGAAAGCAAGCAGGTGTCCCATCCATACCTCTCAACTGCCCATATTTTCCCAGAAGGTCCAGATTTTTGCTTAATATATTTGGTCTGTTCCTCATAAACTTTGTAGTTTTCTGGCAGATCACTAAGGATTGAACTCAATAAATAATGAATTACATCTGAGTTTCAAATTCATATCCTGTAGAAGATGCATGATAATACAAATCCTGCTATTCTAGCAAACCTGTAAGTTTATAAGAGCAATATGTAAAATCTGTCCCTATTTAAAGACCTTTCCCCCCATTTATTTAGGCTTTGGCCTAGATTTCTTGGGTTAAGAGTTTGAGAGGTATGGTCCCATCTGTAGCTTGTCCTGTTTATAGTTTAAAATATGAAGTCAGCTCTCATTACTGTGTGTGTTCAATAGTGTTTTAAAAATTCATGCAGCAAAACTATGAGGTTATTCAGTCATGCTTTATTTTTAATATCTAACTGTGTGGTTTCTTTACATTGCTAAAGCTATGTTGTGTTTAATTATGCATTATGTGACAATCAAATGATTAACTCTGAAAATGAGTTAAACTTTCAATAAAACGTCCTGTTTGGATATGCTTTTGAACCTCTTGGTCTCTTATATTTTATGAAAAGTTGTTGTCAAGGCATTTTCTTCTCATTCCTGATAAAAAAAAAAAAAATGGCTCTGTAGGCAGGGGTTGGGGTTTGGGGTGTTAGCAAATGATGAATTATGGTCTTGCCCTGGGCTCCAAATGACTTAGCTACTCCTCTGGTCTTAACAGCACAAAATAACACATGAAAAGCTATGCAAACTGTAAAACCAAATTCAATTAATAGCTGTAGCTTCAAATTCAGAGAAAAAAACTATCTGTCTACCTGGGATGACATGATTGACAGACCTCGATGCTTTGCCAAAGATGGCCTGCATCTGTCACCTCTGGGCTTCTGGATACAGGCCAAGGCTCTTGCCATCCCTAGAGTGCCCTTTTTAGGCAGTGTTCCAAAAAACAAATCACCACCGTAACAGCTACAAACAAATGCAATCTGAGGGTCATGCTGCTCAATGCTAGAATTCTAAATCTCAAAATGCACTCACTCAAAGCACTCCTTAATATGGAGAACATCGACATTTGTGCTGTAACAGAGACCTGGTTGAAGGCAACAGAAAGCACTCCTGCACTACCAGGCTATAACTCATTCCACACCTTACAGCCCCAGAACTTGGACCAAAGCTGTAAAGGCGGTGGTGCTTCCATATTCATAAAGGATGCACACACCTCCAGACTGGTAGCCCAACATAATGCATCAGAGATACTTCAGGTGCAGCTAACACTGGGTAAGACAGCGATTCAGGCCGTAGCCTGCTATAGCTCCCCAACCATGACCCAAGATGCACTCCATGTTCCTAAGCACCCTGGAGAATATTAGGGTCCAACCTAACACTCTCATACTGGGCAACTTCAACTACCCCTCCATTAACTGGGAAAACTACTCGTGTATCAATACACTTGCCCAATGTTTCTGGAATTCATTAATTCCAATGCCATGGAAAAGCTCATTCTTACCCCCACTAGAGGTAGCAACATCCTTGACCTGGTCATTACTAATATGGGTGACTGTTGCTCTATACCAATAGTCAACTCCTCCCTGGTTAGATACGACCACAAACTAATCACCTTGGAAATCCACCCCCCCCCCCCGGCAAAGGTAACCACCATGAAAAACTTCTCCAAAGCTAACTTTGGGCTCCTAAAATCAGAAGTGGCTAACTTTATGGCACCCATGCAATTGGAGAACAGCTGTATGACTGCCGATTCATACACTAATGCCCTGTATGAACACATACAGAAATGCATGGATCTCGGCATACCCAATAAAACCAAGATGCTCTCCTCCAAAAAAAGGAAGCCAATCTGGTGGTCCTCTGCCATAAACAAACTCTGCAACAGAAGGAGGAAACTGATGGGAAATGAGGTGAAATCCCAAGACTGGAAAAACTCCCTTATCAGCCTCAACAAAAAGTTGAGATCCCGCATCAAATCCTCTAAAGCTAGCTATGAAAACACAATTGTAGCAGATAGTAAATCCAACCACAAGGCCTTCTATAGTTATGTAAAGAATCTCCACAGCAATACCCAGATTTGCTCAGAGCTGTTGCACAATAGCACCTCCTATACTGAGCCAACAGATATTGCCAATAAACAGATTCAGCGCCAACTTTACCCCCCCCCCCAAAGGACCAATCACAATGCCAGTAGATTGCCAGGCACCCAGTATTACTGCTGCACAGGTTAAAACATCAATGTCTAAGGCCAGAAATACAGCTTCTATGGGACCTGACAATATCCCTGGCTGTGTTCTACATGAACTACAGGGTGAACTGGCACCACAACTGTGTGCCCTGTTCAATCACAGCCTCACCTCAGGCTTTGTTCCTACTGAATGGTGTACTGCTACAGTCATCCCTCTCCACAACGGAGGAGCAACTGCAGACTCTGGGAACTATCGCCCCATTAGCCTGACAAGTCTGATATGCAAAGCTATGGAATGCATCATCATAGACATAATAAACAATGATATAGGGAATCCCCACACTCTGGATCTTACACAATTTGTTTTTGTGAAGGGTAGATCATGCCTTGTCAACCTGGTTGACTTCTTTGAGTCAGTCACCACAGCTGTGGATGAAGGCAAGGTGGTTCATGCATCCTACCTTGATCTGGCCAAGGCCTTTGATACCATTCCCCACTCAGGAATCATAGAAAAACTCACTAAGCTAGGCATCAACCCCTATATCACTAGGTGGGTTGCAGACTGGCTCACAGATAGAAACCAGATTGTGAAAGTAGCTGACTCCAATTCAGACTGCTGACCAGTCACAAGTGGAGTCCCACGGGGTTTGGTCCTGGGTCCTCTCCTGTTTGGTATCTACTTCTCTGAATTCCAGGCCAACACAAATGGACTCTGGCTGACAAAGTTCACAGATGATTGCAAGTTGGGAGCCATAATTAACTCCCCGAGTGATATTAATATCCTACAGAAAGCTTCACTGAGACCAACAACTGGTGTCAGGACCATGGCCTTAAGCTCAATGCCAAAAAATGTGTTGTCATACACTTTGGGAAAAACCCGGTTCCCATGAATTACTACATCAATGGTAGTCCACTGAACACAGAAGGCATCATAAGAGATCTGGGAACACGGCTTGACAGCAACCTCTCTTTTGACCACCACATTGCCACTGTGGTCAGAAAGACCTTCTATGTGGCACATCTCATTACTAAGGGTTTTGCATCCAGAAAGAAAAAGGTCATTGTCTCTCTCTAGTCTTCCCTCATTAAGTCAATCATTGAGTGCAATAATCCATTTGACATGTACCTCACTAGACACCTGCAACAACTGGAGAGGCCACAAAAGTACCTCACAAAGAGGATCCTAGGCCTTAAACACTTGTCCTATATGGACAGACTCAAAAAACTCCAACTATGTCTCATATCGCCTACTTAGAGACAATCTCTCCTTGACTTACAAAGCCATGTCTGAGACAGCTCTGTTAGAAATGCTATATCTAAAGAAATCCCAATCCCTCCACACTACATGCTCCAGAGACCTCAACCTCATTATCACAATCAACAGAACAAGTTGGAGGGATAGATTCCTAACCCAAAGACTGCCTATGCTATGGAATAACCTTCCCATACATGTCAAGCAGAGTGCCTCACTGGCCCTCTTTAAGAGAAATCTTGATGAGTGGATGGAAAATAGAAAATTCACCCCAGGGATCACTCCAGTGGCTCTACTCGACAGAGGCACTGGGAACTAAGGTTGGGTGGCACGATGCCAGGTTAATCCTATGGGCTAGGCTTTTAAAGGCTCCAGAGCCATTAGTCTAGTACACACCTATGAACCTATGCACCTAAAAACAGTACAAATGCAAACAAGTGGCAGAACCTACTCAACGCTGACTTAAATAGCTGGACATAGCCTGTAAGCCACTTAAATCCAGTGCGAACAGTAAAAGCACCTTCATTTAGTATCTGTAATGTCAGTGTCAGAGAAAACACAGTGAAATACTAATAACTAAATAAATATAGCAGGCACCCACTTCAAACTGATTTAAATAGTAAGGGACAGCACAGAATCTATTTGAAAAGAAGGGCAAACTGAAGTATTTACAGATTACAAATTGCAGATTATTAGTGTCAGATACAACACATAATTTTGAACATTGACTATTAGGTATTAACACAAGCAGCCAAAATAAAATAGACAAACTGGTATTTCAATGCTGTAATTGCAAAAAGATTTATATGACATCTATCTAGTGCACCTATAACACTGTCATGCATGCATATATGTAAGTATTTATTTGCTTATTTATTGGCACTGGCCTTTTAAACCTGAAATTTGTTGAGTTCCAAGTTTGCTAAATTCTGTTCACTTCTAATCTATGCTGGATGGTTATTCTACAAGCTAAAGCCACCTTTTTAAAGGATTTCTCCCGAGCTGATAGAATAATGGAGGTTTGCCTTAAGTCATTGCTTCCTACAAGAGTATAGTTTTAGGAAAGCAGAGTTCCTGTGTATCCTGTAAGTAGTATACTTATCTTTGCACTGCTTTCAAAGTCTAATTTATGAAGTCCTGGTAAAGGTACATAAAAGATAACAAGGCGGCATTTATAAGCTGACATGATCTGCTAAGCATGATAGTATAATGACCAACATGAGATGTGTGGAGCTGGAGTAATTAAGGAGTGTTTACAAAAAGTTATGAAAAATAGGATATTGTTCCATGTATACATTAATAATGCAAAAATAGATGATTGCCTATATTATCATAACTATTAGTTTCATAAAAGCCTGGTGACCTACAGGTGGAGAAATGGTGCCATCTTATATAAAACATTAGGGTACATGATGTTGCCACTGATATTTTAATAATGTGTAAAATATTGTAAAATATAATGATATGCATAATTTGCATAGATTAACAATGTCACAAAACAACAGTATGCTATCCACTCTTTCCTTTTATCAGTGGAAAGCTCTTGAACAGGCGAACAGTTCCCTCACTGATATCTTGGCTCTATCTTGCACGACGTTTAAACCTTTGTTTGACTATAACACTAGCATTTTTTGGCAAACAAAATACAGTTTTCTTTCATAAATATGCGGTATCAAATCACCATATCTTTGATACTAACATCAGTGTATGGACCATTGTCTAACAATGAGGTGACATATTATAACAATAACCCATGGCTGGGTGTGAGTAATGCTGGATTTACCCACGGTTGGTGTGGTTTGGTCAAGAGGGTGAAGCCTAAGTGACCAAACAAAGCCAACCATGGATAAATCAGCATTACCCACACCCAGCTGTGGGTTATTGATATTATATAATGACATTATTTAAGAAAAAAATGAGTTACTTTTCTTAAATAATGTCCTTGTACAGTATAATGGAGCTGTGGTGTTCTTCCACTTTGTTCTTGTATCCTGGGGCTTTCTTGATGTACTGCACATATGTATGGGGTTTATGTTCCCACACTTACACAGCACATCAGTGCTTTGAAACTGAAACAATGGAGAAAGGAATCTCTCCATTGCTTCTTTTTTAAATTTGTTTTTTATAAAGTATGAAATTGGGACACTTAGGAGGTACGAGAGAGATGGGACAGAGAAAATACAAGGAAAATTAAGTAAGTTTCTTTAGTTTTGAATAACATACCTAATTTTCCTTGTATTTTTCCATCCCATCTCTCTTGTACTGTCAGACTGTCTGGATTTCAAATTTTATTATTTATTTATTTTTTTCCAGTCAAGAAAAGTTAAAACGTTACAGCATATATTAGCAGAAGAAAGTCCAGGAGACTGGACTTTTTTCTATTGGTATATGCTCGATTTACAATGGGTATGCTGGTTTGGGCTGACCAATCATTGTGCTTGTTTTTGAATGTTAATGGCCATTCATTATATAATTCACATATTAACTCACATCATTTATCAGATAGTAAACCATGTTATCGGAAGAAGTTTGTTTTCAATAGAAGACTTTGTTGCAAAGTTCTCAGGAAGTAAGTGTATTCCTGGCTTAGAAGATCTCAGGAAGAAGAGGTATTAATTTGCCTCATACAGGATTAAGAGAGTTAAGGTAAGAACATCCTTTTCAGTAGATCTCAATGGATAATAATGTCACACTGATGAAAAGTCCAAGATGGCATCAGTTATCCTGCCTATGGCAATGTCTGCTGAACCATTTACTACATTCTTTTTGTCTCTGCACTCTGTATATTGTGATTTTACTGTTTAGAGTATGTTTATGAAAGATCACCTACTTATGCGTAAAATTTTTAGACATTGAAATATTTTTGGTCTTGTTAATGTCGCAGAGTGGGATACAGTTTTGTCTTGTTACATGCCTTACAACATAACTGTGAACAAATTGATCCCTACTGTATGTGGCTGTATTTCAACAAAGATAATATTTATTTATTTTTTATTTATTTATTTACATTTGTTGACAGGGAGTGTCCGACTGAACGTAGATCCATTTTCAGCGCAGGCCCGGGGAGAAAAACTCTACTGTTAAAATATACAAATAGTAGTTACATTGGATTTACATAGCAATTAACAATTTGATCAACATAGCAATTAACAATTACAAACATAGTTACAGATGAAGAACATAGTACATCAGTAGACAGCTAAAATCTTTATCATCTGCGAAGTACATAGCAGACATTAACAATTGTTACAATAAGAAGTTCCTGCTGTATAATAAGTAGTTAGGCTTATGAGCATCTGAGCTTGCTATAATCAAGGTAGTTAGTGGGGTGGAAAGGAAGGTAGTGGGTGGATGGGGTGGGTAATATTAGAGTGGGAGTTGCAAGGGCATAGCCAGCATGTTTTTAGGTGAGCTTTTAGTAAAGTTTTGATGTGGGTGCATGATGGTGTGGAGGTAATTTTGGGTGGGAGGGAGTTCCATAATTTGGCTTTGGCGCAAGAGAATAGTGCTTCTCCAGCAGAGTTATTGGCTTTAGTGACATGCAAGTGATTTTTGTTGCTGGATCTTAGTGGTCTGGTGGTGCGATAGGGTTGGAGTAGATTCTGGAGGGATGGGACATTTAGTGGATGGTTTACTAGTTTGTGGGTGAGTGTGAGTTGATACCATTGAAGGAGGGAGGGAGTTCAAGCCAGCCCAGTTCAGCAAATGAGAGACAGTGGTGACTATGGTAGGATGCCCCTGTGGCGAATTTGGCGATTTTGTTGTAGCAGGTCTCTAGCTTGTTTAGATCGCATTGCCTTAGGTTGGTATATCTTGGAGAGGCATAAAGTAGGGTGGAGATAAGGTGGGAATTTGCTACTGAAATCTTTGCTGCTTTGGTGAGAAGTTGCTTATTTCTGTATAACGATCCTAGTTTTTTGTGGACTTTTTTTATGGTCATGGATATGTGAATGTCAAATTTTAGTTTATTGTCTATTTCCACTCCTAACAATTTGGTGTGTTCTGTTGGGTGTATAGTGGTGTTGTCTTTTGCTGTGATGTTAAAGTGAGAGTTTGTTCAGAGTATGTTTGGTGGCTTGGAAGATTTGTAGTTTAGTTTTGTTTGGGTTGAGTATTAATTGGGCATCAGATAACAAAGTTTCAACAGAGGAAAAGGCTTCCTGTGTGACTTTTTGCAGTTTGGGTAGGGACTGGGCTGAGCAGATGATGATTGAGTCATCTGCGTATTGTATGTGTGTGCCATGTTTGGTGGCAGAGGCTAGATTATTGGTGAAAATAGAGAAGAGTAGGGGTCCAAGGATGGATCCTTGGGGAACCCCTATAGAGGCAGGTAGTTGGGGAGATGTCTCATTCTGCCATATAATGGATTGTTGGCGGTCAGACAAGTAACTCTGAAACCAGTTGGTGACTGATTGAGACAAGGATAGGTTATTGAGGACAGAGATGAGTTGTTTGTGTGGGACCATGTCAAATGCTTTAGATAGGTCTAGGAAAGTAGCAGAGGAGAGATAGCCATTGTTTTTAGTGTTAGTAAAGGAGAGTAAGGCAGTGGTGGTGCTATGGTTTTGTCGGAAACCATGCTGAGTATTGGAAAGGAGGTTGTTAGTAAGGAGGTAGTCTGAGACTTGAGAGTGAATGCATCTCTCTAGTATTTTGGAGAGTGGAGAGAGAATAGCTATGGGGCGGTAATTGGTTAGTTCTTTGTTGGGGCCGCCTTTGTGGAGGGGAATTATATGTGATACTTTCCATAGTGTGGGAACGTAACTTTCTGACAGAGATCAGTATAATATTATTATGCAATCTACTATGTATACATTCCTCAAGCATTTGGCATTCCATAATTATCTGCTATACTTTTTAACTGTGCTCTTTTGGACATAGCTAACTTTGTCTGCTGCCTGTGTGGATTTTGTGCAGTCATTATAACATCAGGTTAGAGTTTTAACATTTTGTTTGTGATATTGCATTTTGTTACTTCAGGGAATGTGCAGTGTTTTCCCACTAATGTACTGCTGTAATACTGCTGCAGCTGAACAGATTGTTAGACTGTGTGCTGCCCCTTAACTCATCTCCTTAGGGATATCAGTATATCATAGTTTTCCTCTGCAGACTGTCTGAATTTGTTCATGGCAATTTTAGAGTATTTCTGAACAACAGCATCTGTTTGGGGAATCAAAGGCTTTGGGAACTGTGGTTCACCCTCTGGATTATTTATTGTTTGAAATAAAAACATCTGAACACTTGTCTTCTTATTCATATACTAAGAACTAGACTTTAATGTTCTCATGTGGAATACTGGGTCTGCAATAATGCTTGCAGGCTCATGTTAAGTTGCTTTGAGTCCACTTTGGCTTATATTTATTTAACTACTTCTGGTGACTGAAATACTTCAGTAAGGCTGCTATTGAAATATGTTTCCTCATAGTGCACTTTCTTTGATAAAATCACAAATGTGCAGTATATGGTATTTTTTATGCTTTGCAAAGTGCTTATGATTAAGTACTTATAGAAAGGTAAAACTGAAGGAACCAGAGCTAACATATGCACAGGTGCATGGCAGTGAAAAATGTTCAGTACCTTAAATGTCAAGATACTCCACTCCTACTCCAACTGCACTTGCTGATCACACTGCCTAACAGCTTGCGTCCATGGACAGCCCCTCCTTCACCTTACCCTTGTTACAGCTCTAACAGGTATTGGGAGCCATTTGACTATTTGATTGGAAGGCAGTTATGCACAACAGATTCAGGAAAGGTTATGAAGTGACAGGCACATATTCATATAAAGGATAGTGGAGGAATAAATTCCTTGTTATAATCATTAATGATTTTAAGTTTCTTGTTAATGGGATTTTGAGTTTGTGTGTGTGTGTGTATGTGTGTCTGTGCACGTTTTGGCTTGATTGTTTATTAGTCAACCACTTCACACAGAATCTAATTCATAATAAATTTTATCACACAGCTTAATGTGACAATAATATCTGTTCAAATTACATTTAGCATATTGTCATATTCTCAGTATAAAGTACCAGAATTGCACACAGTTATTCCCATTCCAGTCACCTTGTTTACATATTTTATTACTTTTTAAGATTCTTGAACTCCACCATTTGTGTTAACATTGATCAGTCAATTGCTATTATGACAAAAATATATATCTGTTGAGCCCAGCACATTAACATTATGAAGAACATATCTATTAATAGAGTTAGTCACTGCATTTATTTTATTAATTCTTTATCCCCACCCCAGCTGGAATTCACAGAGGTGTGCAATATGTCTGCACAGTACTGAAACCTGGGGTCTCACCGTATAAAGTGATGTAAAGATAATTATGGGTACAGCGGTGCCAATACTCCAAGGT
The DNA here is from genome assembly GCF_019279795.1 of Protopterus annectens. Lineage (NCBI taxonomy): Eukaryota > Metazoa > Chordata > Ceratodontiformes > Protopteridae > Protopterus > Protopterus annectens. Next base: position 283,251,915 of record NC_056728.1, read on the forward strand.
AAAATCACATAATACAGTAGATGGGCAGCATGAATAGGTAGTGCAGCAGTACAGCTGCATATCATAGGAGCTGCACTACAATACTGTGTTTGAGCAATGTGCATGACATCATAGGAACGCCATCCCTATGTACCCAAGGCACCAGACCACAGCACACAGCCACAGGCAGGGCAGCATAGCACATCACATGTCACAGACATCAATACGGGTGTCCACATCACATTCCTAACTTGTTCATCATATAAATAGAGAGGAAAAGGGGTAGAAAAGAAGTAGGGAAGAGATGCAGAGCAAGCAGAGGGGAAACACAGGGATGTGCAATAAGGAACAGATGGTAGGGAGGGAAGTAGGGGTATTTTTATGTGGGGTAGACATTTCATTATGAAAGAAAAGGGTAGAAGGGAAAGGTAATGAGGGCCGGCTTTGTTTGTGATAGAGGGAGTACAGGCAGGTAGGAAGTGCGGACACAGAGCTGTAACAAGGGTAAGGTGAAGGAGGGGCTGTCCATGGACACAAGCTGTTAGGCGGTGTGATCAGCAAGTGCAGTTAGAGTAGGAGTGGAGTATCAGCACTGCATATGAAGCAGTGAGGATATTGTGGCTTCATATATGAATGCCGGTGCTTCATTTGTGCTCATGGCTGAGGCAATGAAGTAGTCAGTATGAGGTGATTTAAATGGTAATAAACTGCTTCCCACATTTATAGCAAATAGAAGCAGCATGTTGCAATTTTCAGAGCAGAAGTTTTTTTTTTGGCCTACAACTTTGAGATGACTTTTAAACTTTGATGGGGGGGGTGCAGTTCAGAAAATTGCAGAGGGCACCTCATAATCTAGACATGGTTGCGTACTGACAGACAAGCACAGATCACAGACACAGATAGATAGGGATGAAGTATGTGCAAAAGGCACAGCACACAATAATGGACACCTACAAATAGAGGATCATATATATATATATATATATATATATATATACATATATATATATATATATATATATATATATATATATATATATATATATATATATATATATAGATATACACAAGTGGAGATGGTGTTATACTGTATATATATATATATATATATATATATATATATATATATATATATATATATATATATTATACACAGATATGACCATTGATTACTGTCCCTTGTATGACTATGTACAAATGTAATGTTTGCTTATGATCAAATGAATGAATAAATAGGTATATTTCGGCCACCCATTGCATCACCATGTCCTTAAAACTTCTTTGCACAACAAAAGGCAAAAACTCAAAACCAAGTATAGATTTTAAGTATTTCTCTTTATATCTAGAAAATTGTTAGAACAACAAGTTTTGTATTGGCAAGCATTTTCTGAAGGATACAAAGTCTGAAACTGACACTCCTGTCATTATTTAGTGACAGCAGTTTACAATATTTTACCAGTCAGCCCCATAGTTTGCAAGGAACAGAGCAAAATATCCATCAACATTTTTGCTAAAGGATCTAGACAAAGTATAGTGCAAGATTTAAATACTATTTTAGCTATTTCCATTAAGCCCACTGGGCAATGCATTACCTTTCAGCGGAAATGCAGGACTGCAGTCTGTTAAATGACTGTCTCAAAGTGGCAGTGTAGGCAAATGGAAGTGTAAGGACTCAAACCTTGTACTTTTGATTACAGGAAATAATCTGTTAACAGCTCGGACCCTTAAGTGCCAGACAACTGTAATCCACTTAAAAGGTTAAAAAGAAAACAAGTTTGCATTAACATGTAGTTGCTAAACAGAAAGAACTATGAAACTCTAATGAGTGGCATTATTATTGACCGATTGTAAACCTCAGTGACTCATTTGAAAATGAAAAAGTCAATGAAGGTCTGGCAGTTAATGCAGAATAGTAGGGCTCTAAACTCTTAATGCATTACTTACTGTAGTCAGGGGTACAGGGTTTGATTATTTCTACCTATATTTACGTACTGTGTAACTTTCAGCAAATCACTTAACCACACAGTCCACCTGAAAAGTGGGTATATGGTTACATGCCTAACAAACAGATTTGTTCGTGTACATATTCTAAACATAAGCTCTATGAAACTCAAAGGACTAAACTTGCATTACTGGGACACGCACACACGCACACACACGCACACACACACACACACACACACACACACACACACACACACACACACACACACACACACACACACACACACAGCTTGACTCAGCATTTCTACAAAAATGAAAGCACTGCTACTTCATTGCTCTGAGCCTTGTGGGGACTGCTACCATGCCTCCATGCTTTGTACTAATTTTCCATCATCAGCTTTTCTGCTCTCCCACTGCTACCAGCATTCATGCTGCTCTCTCATTTTCCATCATGGTCTTTTCCAAAATTGAAGAGACTACACTGTACGAGGTTCTGTGAGGCTTCAGGAAGTGGGGACAAATTCTTTTCTTTTCTTTTTTTTATAGTCTTTAAAGTGAAGACCTTTTTTAAGCTACAGTTCTTGGAAGCACACACCCCTAAATGCAGGGCTCTGTTGTTTCCTCTTGGTTCAACACCCTAAGGTAGATCCTGAGCACAGTGGTCTGATTTGACCAGTGAAAGGGCAACTACAGATATGGAGCATACTGGTGCTGTATTTGTGAGAATGAGGTCAAGTAAATTTGAACTCTTATCAGGATAGTTTCTAGGTTCATAGGTTCATAGGTAGGTACTAGGCTATCTGCCCGAGGGCATTTATAAGCCTAGCCAGAGTGTGTTGGCTTTCGCCACCCTATTGATTAATTAACCGAGTCTCTGTCAAGCAGAGCCAATGAAGTGATCCCAGGGGTGTATTTTCTGTTACCCATCCACTCGTCAAGGTTTCTCTTGAAGAGTGTTAGTGAGGGGCTCTGCCTAATGTAGTTAGGAATTTTGTTCCAAAGCATGGGGGGGTTTCTGTGACAGGAATCTATCCCTCCAGCATGTTCTATTTATTGTTGTGGTGAAGTTTAGCTCACTAGAGCGAGTGGCTCACAGTGACTTGGATTTCTTTAGGTGGAGCATGTCCATCAATTCTGAGTTGGACTTGGCTTTGTAAGTCAGGCAGAGATCACCTCTGAGTAAGCGATATGCCACCGAGTACAGCCAGAGTTTTTTCAGTCAGGCTGCATAGGACATATGCATGAGGCCAGTAATCCTCTTAGTGAGGTACTTTTGTGGTCTTTCCAGCTGTTGGAAGTGTCTTGTGAGGTACATCCCAAATGGGGCATTGTACTCTATGATGGATCTGATGAGTGACGAGTAGAGGGGCACTATTTTATTTATTTTTATTTTACATTTGTTAACCGGGGGTGTCTGACTGAGCCGAAAAGGCCCTTTTTCAGCAGTGACCCAGGGAGAAAAGCTCCACATAGAAAAATTACAGATACATTTAGTTATTTAGACATGATCAGTATACACACAAATTACAAAAGACATGTTTTTGCAGTGGTATGCAGCACATCAACAGTTACAGTGGAGAGAACAAACAAAAAATATTAATTTAAAAATAAAGGCAATTAATAGATTTGTGGTGTACAGCTGAAATTTGGAACATAGATAAAATACATGCATATTACACAGGTGGAGTACATACATTGTAGATAAGCCAGTATTTGTGAGTAAGATTGAAAACTATTATCAAGTACTCTAGGTTTACTAAGTGTACCTTATCTGCTTTCACTAACCTGGGGAGCAATCATGGCACTGCCAACTTTGCTTGAGATGTTACCTGATGAGGTCTTTAAAGGAGGCTTTGGATGATGTGTTTTGAATGCTAGTGGGGACAGAGTTACATTTTTTAGCCACTGAACTACTGTATAGTGCATCTCCAAAGCTATTGTAGCTGTTGGTGACTTCTAGTAGTAGTTTGCTTGATGATCTAAGAGGCCTTTTTGCTGAGTGATGTTGTACTAGGTTTTTGAGGGCAAGACACTTATTGGGGAGGTAACAGATCGATTGACAGAGGCAGAGCTGATTGTAGGTTAGGAGGTTGGGCAGTTCAAGCAGTACAGTGATGAGTTCTATATGACCAATTTGCAGCAAAGCAGGCAATTCTGTTATAGCAGGCTTCCAGTTTGCTTAGTTCAGTTTTGTTGAGATTAGTCAGAATGGGAGATGCATAGAATAGGGTGGATAGAAGTTGGGAGTGAGCAATGGCTGATCTTGTGTTGTTGGTAAGAAATGGTTTGATATGGTAGAGTGATCCCAGTTTGGCATGTACTTTTTTAATAGTCAAGTTGAGATGACTATCAAATTTTAGGTGGGAGTCTATGGTTATTCCCAATAGCTTAGCCTATGCCACTGGAGCGATTGGAGTAGCATCTGTGGAGTAGATAGTGAATTGACTGCTATCAGTGTTTTTGTTAGAACTGGTTATAATCATAAGCTGAGTTTTCTTTGGCTTGAGGATAAGTTGGGCTTTGGTAAGGTAGTTTTCAACATCAGAGAATGCTAGTTGAGTTTTTTGCAGGAGGGTGGGAATGTTTTGTGCAGCACAGATTAAGGTAGTGTCATCTGCATACTGAATGACAGATGCATGCTGTGTGGAGATAAGGAGGTAATTTGTGAAGATTGTGAATAGTAGTGGTCCTAAGATAGAACCCTGTGGGACTCCTATAGTTATGGGCAGCTGAGGAGAGAGAGAAGTTTCCCATTTCACAGTTTGGTACCTGTCAGTTAAGTAGCTTTGGAACCAGGCAAGAGTGGAATTTGATAGGTGATATTGGTTTACTTTGTTTAGCAAGATTTGGGGTGAGACTGTGTCAAATGCTTTGGACATATCCAAAAAAAGAGTTGACACCTGCGGGCCTTCATTTTTGAGATGGTTTACTGTGACTGTGAAGCAGAGGAGGGCTGTAGTGGTACTATGGGCAGGTCTGAAACCATGCTGAGTAGGTGACAGGATGTTGCTGTCTAGGAGATATTTTAGCATCTGGGTATGGATGCATTTTTCTAGGATTTTGGCCAGGGGGGAGAGTAAAGCAATGGGTCTGTAGTTATTAAGTTCAGTGGCGGTCCCACCTTTATGTATGGGTATAACATAGGATATTTTCCAGAGTTTGGGCACATAGTTTTCAACAATTGATCTGTTTATGAGAGTGGAGATTGGGATAACAATAGACTATAACCTCTTTATTTCTAGATGCGAACCCTTTAGTAATTATATGGGCCACATTGAAGGATTTCCTAACTACTTTGGCAATATGATTGTCAAAGGAGAGATTACTATCTACCTGGGTCCCCAGATCTCTTATTACCTCTTCTGTATTAAGGGGGCTGCCACCTATGTGGTAATTCATGGCTGTTTTGTTTTTCCCAAATGGGATGACTATGCATTTTGTGGCATTTAGCTTGAGGCCATGACTTTGACACCAGGTGCCCATCTCAGTAAGGCCCTTTTGGAGGATGTCCATGTCAGCCAGAGAGTCAATTATGGCTCCCAGTTTGCAGTCATCGGCGAACCTGGTTAGCCATAGTCCTCCTGTGTTTGCCTGTACTTCTGAGAAGTATATGCCAAATAGTAGGGGTCCCAGGACCAAGCCTTGGAGAACACCACTTGTGACTGGTTTACAGTTGGACCTGGAGCCCACTATTCTTACCATGTGAGTTCTGTCTGTAAGCCAGTTGGCAACCCATCTTGTGACGTAGGAGTTTATATTCAGGCTGGTGAGTTTTTCTGTAATACCCAAGTGGGGAATGGTGTCAAAAGCCTTGGCGAGGTCAAGGTGGGCTGTGTGAACCACCTTTCCCTCGTCTATGACCTTGGTGACTGTCTCGAAGAAGTACAACCAGGTTTAGTAGTCATGATCTGCCTTAAAAAAGCCAAACTGGGTCGGGTCAAGTGTTTGGAGGTTCCCAATGTCTTTGTTAATGAGTTCCACGATGATGCGCTCCATAGCCTTGCAGACCAGGCTAGTCATGCTTATGGGGCAATAGTTACCAGGGTCAGTTGTGGCCCCTCCTTTGTGGAGTGGAATAACCATTGCTGTGTGCCATTCTATGGGCACATAGCCTGTGGAGAGGCTGAGGTTGAGCAGCGTGTTTAGGTGGGGGGTTAGTTCATTCTTTAGTTCGTGCAAGACGCAGCCTGGGACACCATGTGGCCCCATTGACGCTGTGTTTTTGGTTTTTGAAAGGGCTGTTTTCACTTGTACATCTGTGATTTCTGGAACACTACACTTTTCTGGTATTGTTGTGGGCCCTTTTGTGGGTGGGGGGGGGGTGAAGTTTGCACTGAATCTATCTGCCAGGATGATGGCAATATCAGTAGGTTCAGTATATTTTGTGCTATTTTGCACTAGTTCAGTACATATCTGCGAGTTGCCACAGAGATTCTTAACATAGCTAGAGAAGGCTTTGTGGTTATCTTTTGAATCCTTGGCTATTTTTCTTTCGAAGTTAGCCTTGGATCATTTTATGAGGGACCTTAGTTTCTTACTGATACTTATCAGGGATGTCTTTCCTTCTTGGGATTTGCTTTTTTTCTGAACTAGTTTCCTCCTTCTATTGTATAGCTTGTTTATGGCAGGGGTCCTCCAGACTGGTTTCCTTCTCTTAGAGGAGCGAGTCTTGGTTTTGCTAGGGATGGCATGATCCATGCATCCTTGTAGGTGCTCATAGAGTGCATTTGTAAAGGTTTCTGCATCTTGGGCAGCGTTATCCTTTAGCGTGGGGGCTGTGAAACTTACTGCCTCTGTCTTAAGTAAGGTGAAGTTTGCTTTAGAAAAGTTTTTTACTGTGGTTTCCTCAGTTGGGGATGGTGGTGGGGTGTGGACATCCAGAGTGATTAGTTTATGGTCTGATCTAACCAGTGATGGGTTGACTTCCAGTGTGGAACACCTGTCACCCATGTTGGTGATGATCAGGTACAATATGTTTTCACCTCTTGTAGGGGAGCTTACCAGCTGATCCAGGGCATTTGAGTTGATGAATTCCAGAAAGTTCTGGGCCTGGGAGTTTGTACTCGAGTAGTTTCCCAGTTAATGGTAGGGCAATTGAAATCACCCAATATCAGGGTGTTCGGTAGGACTTTCATGTTTTCCAGTGTCTCCAGAGAGGTGGAATGGTGGTCCTGGGTCATGGAGGGTGATCTGTAGCAGGCCAGAATTTGCCTTGCAGATTTGCCCAATGTTAGTTGCACATGGATGATCTCAGAGGTATCATGCTGCACCACTAACCTGGAGGTGTAGGTATCCTTGATGAATATGGATACACCCCCTCCTTTTGTGTTTCGGTCCGTGTTCTGTGGCCAAAACGTGTGGTATGAGTTGTAACCCGGTAGTGCTGGAGTGCTCTCTGGAGCCTTGAACCAGGTTTCAGTTACTGCACAGATGTTGACATTCTCCATACTGAGGAGTGCTTTGAGCACGTGCATTTTGAGATTTAAACTCCTGGCGGTGAGTAGCATAACCCTCAGTTTTTTTATTAATTGTGCTGTTTACGGAGGTGGGTTTGACTTTTGAGCCTTGCCTAAAAAAGGCACTATGGGGTCAGCAAGAGCCTTGGCCAGTATTTGAAAGCCTAGGGGTGACAGGAGCAAGCCGTCTCTTGTGAAGCAATGAGGCTTGTTGAGCATGTCGTCCCAGGCTGACAAACACTGGATCCCCTTTGAATGACACCAGAAGCTTAGCCAATTGTTGAAATTGATCATGTTTTCTTTATACTGAAGTATCATTCTTGGTGAGGGTAGGATGCTACTCAGGGTCAGGGTCATACCAGCCTGGGCTACATGATCAGAGAGCTCTCCCATGTCTCTTTCCATGTTGTCCAGGGAGTTATGTCTCAGGTCATTCACACCAACATGAACAATGACAGAGTCATATTTGTACTTATTCTGGAGTGACCTGAGTGCTTGTGTTGTGCGGCAGATTCTGGATCCCGACAGGCAGCTAACAGTAACCTTCTGCTTGTCCAGCCTAGTGAGTGGGATATCAGTGTGCCTGACTATAGAGTCACCTATTACTAGTGTGTTAGGTATGTTATTTCGCCTTAAGGGCTGTGATTGTGCAGCACACTGATTTTGTGTTTAAGTGTTGTCTGGTTTGTGACGGGAGGTGCAGGTTGTTTGGGTGTCGGCTTTGGAGGTCTCTGATGCTTTTGCAGGTTTTTATTTAGAGCCTCTGAGTATGATTTTGTGTATTTATGTGCATTTTTTGCCAGTGCTGTTATAGTAGGTCTGTGTGTGGCTGGAGGTGTGGTGCAAGTGTTAACCTTCTCCTCTTGACTGTCTGTTCCACTCTTGGGTGGAGAGAGCTGAGCCTCCAGTTTGGCTGTATAATTGCATCTCTCGCATATGTTAGTGTTTTATGGTAGGTGGAGAGGGTTGTCTGTGTATAGGAGGCAGTTGTAACATTGCCTCAGGATACCCAGATTCACCAGCTGGACTGGAGAGTACACCTGAAAAGTCTACAGTGTTAGCATTAATGATGTCCAGGAACCTCTGTGCAAATTTGTGGTTTGTGTTACAATTTATGGATAGGTAGTTGAGGTTTCCCTTGATGAATGTGCTGTTTGATAGTTAAGGACTCTAATTTGTTCAGGTAGATGTTATGGGCTGTGGAAGACATGGCAGGGGTTTTATAGTTACCAATCATATGGTTGTTGGATTAGTACATAGATACCAAGATATACAAGAATTTTAGTTCATTATCTTACTGGACATATCACAAGGTGATGAGCTTATAAATTAATATGGACATGTTCCCACTGGAAATGTACCCACCCTTATCAGGAGGGCTGAATAAGAGAAAAGCATAAACTCCTGAAAAGAGGGTGCATTGTCACTAAACTGGAATGTAATTTCTGTTATTATACAAATATTAATGTTTTCAAAAGTCAGGAAGCTTCAAACACTAGCATTTTTTGTGTTAACTTCTATCATTGAGCAGTGCCATGTTGAGATAGGCCTGACTAGGGTCTGTTAGGTTGATAGGAGTAGAAGCCTAACTCTTTCCAAGGAAAGGTACCTTGGGGGTAGAGGATATCTTAGCCAATATGCAGAACCCGTGAAAGGAAAAATGAGTGTCACCCTGATGAAGACGGGAGGACTGCTTTGCATTTTCCTCCAAGCTGATACATATTGGATTCCCCTAGAATGGCACCAAGTATTTAGTCAGTTGTTGAGGTAAATTATTATTTGCTTGGATTGTGGTTCAGTCACTGTGATGACAAGATACTGCTGAAGCCTAGTTTCTTTCTAGCCTTCATAAACATACATTGATAGCATAACTATATCCCGCTTCATATTCTCCCAGGTGGAATGTTTAAGGTCAATCACTCTCATTTAAGAAATAACCAGGACATATGTATAATTGGGATACAGGCATCTGAGTGACCTGGTAACATCATGAATTGTGGCACTGCAAGACAATTTACAATCATTCAACCAGGTGAGTGGTGCATTGGTATATCTAACTATAGAATTGCTTATAACAAGGATGTTATCATATGTGGCAGCATGCTCATGTAGCCTTAAGGGCTTAGTCATTCAGTATAGGTGATCTTTGTTGCAGTGGCAGTTGGGGATGTTGCTATGAGTGATATATTAGCTAGAGGTCTTATTATCAACAAAGAATGTGTTACTGATATTTAAGTGTGTTGGTATATTGTCTAGGATCATAGGATCATGAGAGGTTACTAGGCTAATGGCCCTGGGGCCCTTACAAGCCTAGCCAGGAGTTTATCCCCAGTCTGCACCTGTCACCCCTATCAATGAGGGACACCGGTGGAACCCTGGGACAAATTTGTGGTTTCCCATCCACTTATCAAGGTTGCGCTTGAAGAGGGTTGGTAATCTGTTTGACATGTATGGGAAGTCTATTCCAGATATGGGGCAGCCTCTGGAAGACAAACCTGTCTCTCCAGCAGGTTTTGTTGATGTTGCATATTAGATTTAGGCCTTTTGAGCAGGTAATGCACAAGTAGTTAGCCTTAAGGATATGGAGCTTCTCTAGTAGTGCAGGGTCCGAGAGTGCCTTGTAGGCAAGACACAGATCACCTCTGAGCAATCTGTATGATACCAAATAGAGTGATAGTGATTTGAGTCTGTCCACATAGGACAGATGTTGGAGACAATGGATTCTCTTTGTGAGGTATTTCTGTGGCCTTTCCAGTTGGTGCAGATGTTTGGAGAGGTACATACCAAATGTGACATTGTACTCAATTATTGGACTAATGAGGGAGGAGTATAGAGAGGTAATAACCTCCTTTTTTCTGGATGCAATCCCTTTACTTATGGGATGAACCAAGTAAAAGGCTTTTCTAACCACTGCCGCTATATGATGGTCAAATGTGAGGTTGTTATCAACCTCAGTATCCAGGTCTCTCACCACAGGTTGTGTGCTTAGAGGGTTGCCATTGATGTGGTAATCAGTAGTGGCTGTGTTTTTGCCGAATGGCATGATGATACATTTTTTTGCATTTAGCTGAGGGCATGACTTTGGCAACAGTCATTAGTTGCTGTGAGACCCTCTTGCAGTATGTTAACATCATTTGGGGAGTCAATAACAGTACCCACTTACAGTTGTCCACAAATGTGGTCACCCACAGGTTTTTTTGTCTTTGCCTGGACCTCTGAGAAGTAGATGCCAAACAGTAGGGGTCCCAGGACAGATTCCTGGGAAACTTCACTAGTGGCAGGTCTGCTATCGGAGGTGGAGGCACCTAATTTGACCTTGAGAGTCCTGCCAGTGAGCCAGTTGGCCACCCACCTGATGAGATAGGGATTTACGCCAAGCTGTGTTAACTTTTCGATGATGTCCGACTGGGGGATTGTGTCACAGGCCTTGGCCAAGTAAAGGTAAGCTCTATGTACTGACTTTCCCTCATCCAGCGCCTTGGTGACAGTCTCAAAAAATTCAGCCAGGTTCAACAAGCGAGATCTGCCCTTGACAAATCTGAACTGGGAGGGGTCAAGTTCTTGGTGATTGCCTATGTCCTTGTTTTTGAGATCCATAATATGCTCCAAGGCTTTACAGATCAGACTTGTCAAGCTAATGGGGTGACAATTTCCAGGGTCAGTAGTGGTATCACATTTGTGAAAGGGGATGACAATGGCAGTTCTCCACTCTGCTGGAATGAAGCCTGTACTTAGGCTGTGGATGAATAGGGTGCTCAATGGTGAAGCCAGATCTTGCTAGAGATGTCAGCTTTTAAGAAGTTTTTTAGCTTGATTACAGCTGGGGTGGGGCAGGGTTGGGTGGGATAGAAACTTCGAATGAGACAGTCTGATGCTCTGATCTCACTAGGGAAGAGCATACTATGGGAGTGGTGCAGTGGTCACCCATGTTGGTGTGAACCAAGTCCAGAATGTTATCTCCCCTTGTGGGGGATGAGATGAGCTGGTCTAGTGCATTAGAACTGACGAAGTCAAGGAATTGTTGTGTGAGTGCATTCATGCAAGAATAGTTCACCCAGTTTATGGCATAGGAAAATAATTTCTTAGCACCTCAGCATATATGGACTTAGTGCTGATTTGCAGATGTGGGTGTATGGTGAGGTCTATCAACTGGGTAACCTGCAATGTTTTCATTAGTTTTACATAGGTATCTATACCTCGCCCAAGTAGCTTTAACATTTGGTAGCAGTAATGGTCTGTCAATGAACATGAGGCAGTTGCTATACTGTCTCAAGATACGTTATTGTAGTTGGCTGGAAACAGATGATTTAAGGGCAGATTGTGGTCTCATGGTAACTGGACACCTGATGGGAAAGGGGTTCAGTAATAATGAGTACTGGGTACTAGGTTAACTGCAGTGCAGTATCTGATACAATGGGGGAGTGGATCAATAATAACACTTCAGTGTATTGTGCCAACTAAGATACAATAATAATAGTTTGGGTGCTACATGAACAGAAGCAAAGTGAAGTTAGATATACAGTCTAATGATGTGAGCAGTGGAACTGCAAATGATTCTAGATATAGGTGCCACTAATGAGGAAGAATACTGCATAGTATACATAAACTAAGACAAAGCAGAAGATCAGTATAGGATATAGACACATGGGTACCACAGGACTAACAAATGCAGCAGAACAACTCAGAACTAAAGAAATGTCATCTGGTGACATGTCCAGTTCCTCCAAAGCGCTTCTGCTTGCCTGTAACTGTAGAAAATACTTGTTAAAGTTACTACCACACACTCGGACAGTTAATACCACACACTCAGTTACTACTGCACATTCAGACAGTTACTACCACACACTCAGACAGTCACTACCACACATTCAGACAGTTACAATGACACAGGATATAGACATTTAGAAGTGATACAATAAGGCAGAAATGACACAGAATATAGACATTTAAAAGTGACACAATAATGCAGAAATATCATAGGATATAGACATTTAAAAGTGATGCAACAAGGCAGGAAAGACATAGGATATAGACATTTAAAAGTTATACAACAAGGCAGAAATTACATAATATATAGAAATGGTGTCACTGAATTAGCAAACACAATAACTTTCAATAAACACCAGAATGCAGTCACCAGAAATGTAAAATTAAACTGTAGGATAGAAGTCCATCATTCTTGAAAAACTCTATCTGAATAACTAAACTTTCCTAATCTAACAAAACAATACTGTCTCTGATCTACTCTAAAGCATAACAGCATAACAGCAAGACAAAGGCAGGCTTACAGTTTTTGGTGTGTTCTCTTTTCTTCGGGTATCACTGCACAGCACTGTAACTGACTGCTGCTCTTCACAAACTGCTCAGAACTTGACTAACTGCACAGCTTAACAGTTTCACCTTTCATTTTTTTTAAATAACAGCTGTTTGAAAAAGTTCTTTCTAATGACATCACCTACTTTTCAGCTGATTCTCCACAGTACTTTAGAATCTCCCTCTCAAACACAGAAATGTATCAAAATACTGACATATTCTTTAAACATTCTGTTTAAACAGGGAAATACTCCACATTAAAAAAAAACATATTTACACTTTCACAATTAGGCATGTTGCCATGCAAAACAGGTTAATCTGAGAATATGTACAAATCTCCTGCCAGACATGCTGATACAGATGACAGTGTTTTCATTTTCTTCATACTGTGCATGGCAACAACCAGTGCTATTTTAAATCGCACATTTTGCAAACTTTTTAGGACTCCTAGCCCCATCATAACTATCTACCATTGTTCCTAACTACAGCTTTTCTGTGTAGATCTTTTTCAATGCCATTGCCCTTTTTCCATTTACAACTCTGTCATACTTTGACCCTTTTCAAAATTATACTCCCTTCAGTTTTACACTACCACTCATATCAGCTTTTTCCTGAATTCCTCCTTTTGCATTCACAGTGAAATACAGCCTGCTCAGCCATTCTACCACACTATTTTTATCTCAGATTACAACTACTTCCTTAATTCATTTTTTTTTCATTTTATTTAACCAATTGTTGTTTTCCTACACTGTACTAAACCAATCCCCAGTACCTTTCTAAACATATTTGTTAAGTAGGTAAGCTCACTGGACATGATGTTAATCAGGAACACTATGTGGTTAAGTGATTTTATGAGAATCATACAGTAGGCAAGTGGATGCAGAAAAAAATCAGATCCCGAACCTTTGGCTACAGAGATCAGTAACAGCTCAGAGCCTTTATCCTGTTCACACACTGTCAGACTCATAACCTTCATCTGTACATCCCATACCTACCTTTCTTTTAACCTACCCCGCCATTACCGCTGTTCTCAAAGTGACCTCTTACACCATTCTCCTGCCCATTTTACCAATATTTTACCCCGTGCCTGACTTGGATACCTGTGACTACAAGACCTTGATTTGCATCTAAAACCACCTGTGGTCCTACAAAGCTGATATAAGCATTTTTTGTACTTGTTCTAACTATCACAGTGCTATTTAACAGTTCTGAGCTGTATTTATTGATTTTGTTGAATGTATTACTGTTTTTCAGCCTGCACTTATTAAAGAAATGCCATATGTTTGTTACTGTACTGCTCCTAGATAATTTTAACAGTATTTCAATATTTGTTAGCCTCCTGTGATACTGCAAAAGCTGTTCTGAGTTTGCTAAAATATTTCTAATGTTTGTAAAGTGTTTCTGTGTTTGTAGAAGTTTGTGAACTTATTTCCAATGATTCCTGATACTGCAGGAGTTTTGCATTTTGCTGTAAATAATTTGTTACTACACTTGAGCTCAAAACCAGTTTGCTTTACATTAAGAGAATTTTATTCTGAACTCTCATGTGAGCACTCAGCAACCCATCCAAGTTGGGAACTGCTGGTGGAAGGCTTACTGTGTGTTTATCTGATTGGTCTGATGGCTTAACTGTGTAAAGGTCTTTCATCCTTTTGGTAGAAAAACCTTGCATTTGTGTGATGCTCAAACACAGTTACCTATGCCTTGTATATAAGCAACATCTACAGTTTAAAATCATCTATAGGAAATGCTTTCCATAGTCTCCCACTGTTCACAGCTGCTCGAAGAGCTGCCAGTTTGTGCAGAGGGTGTTACCACTGCAGGTCATCTTATAATATACTACCAAACACTCTCATTTAGACCTTTAAGTGACTTTCCCCCTACTCCTTCCCATCTACTAAGGATCTGATATAATGGATAGATGCTTCCCTGTCATCTCTGTTTCTGGCCTGGTTGATATGGGCATGCTGAGGCAGTGTAGTAAATGCCTCATGTTCACTGACAACCATTTAAATTTAAGCAAACACAGTGTGTGAGAGATTTAGATACACAATGTCATTGGATGCAAAGCTCTCACATACACGCATAAAAAATTCAAACCATGTTGACAGCATTATACCCTAAGAACTAAGGAGCAAACACATAGACCCACATATGTGGAGACACTTACATGTAATCTACCCAAACCTCTAAGACCTCCTAAAAGCATCTCTCAGTGGCCTCCCCACACACTCTAAAAAGACAGCACCTCACACAAGACATAACTGTGAAAATCATAGTAACCCCACTGCCAAGCTCATAAGGCAACAGACCATGCAGCCAAACAATCTATTTATTGGGAAGCCCATTGTAAGACATACTGATTTCCCCTTTAACAGGGTAAACAAAGAGAAGATCACAGTGAGCTGTCTGTCTGGAGCCAGGATCCACCAGATCACACATGCACTTAGGTCTTTAAACTATAAGTAGCAGTATAACATAGTCATAATCCATGTCTGGGTAAATGACCTAAGATGTACCTCACTGGACTATATGTTGCGAATCATGATGGAGCTCCCTGAATATGTGTCCTAGGCGGGTATGAATCTAGCCTTGAGTAGCATCCTGCCTTCACCAATGATAATGCCACAGTACCAGAAAAAAAGTGATTGACTTCAACAATTAACTTAATTTCTAGTATCACCACAAGGGAATCCAATATCTGTCAGCCTGGGAAGACATGATTAACAAACCACAATGCTTTGCCAGAGATGGTTTGTACTGTCACCACTTGGCTTCTGGATACTTGAAATGTATATATCCCCATAGTGCCTTTTTGAGGATGTGCCAAGTTGTTAAACCTTCCAGCATAACAAAAATCATGACCTAAAGCTACTACTGCTCAATGCTAGGAAGCACTCCTCACCCTGGAGAATGAAGACATATATGCAGTCACAGAAGCATGGTTCAAAACCATGGAACACATCCTTGCTATCAAAAGCTACAATGCCTTTCATACATTTTGATTTCCCTCAACACAGGATAGAACAAAAGGAGGAGGTGTCTCAGTGTTTATAAAGGACAAGTGCACTGCTTGACTGGTCCAACAACATGACTCACTTGAGCTGCTCCATGCCCAACTAACCATAGTTGCTACCCCCTTTCATATCCTTCCTAGCTACAGATCCAGTAACATGAGTCTGTAAAAAACACACCTCCTACCTAAACCTACTGGAATCTCTTAACAGTCAGCCTAACACCATACTTATAGATGACTTCAACTACCCCTCCATAAACTAGGAGACATACATGACTCATAATTCACTCGCTCAGAGGTTTTTGGACATAATCAATGCAAACACCCTGGAGCAACATGTTAACTCCCTATTTAGAGGTACAAATATCCTAACCCTAGTACTCATAAACATGGGAGGATCTGTTCCTTCCCATGCATTAACCCCTCCCTGGTGAAATCTGACCACAAAATGATCTAAAACTAACCTAAAACCACCATCAAACTTCAAGTTCATAGGTTCATAGGTGTTTACTAGGCTAACGACCACAAGGGTCTTTTTAAGCCTAGCCATGCATCCCAAATCTCTGACAAGTTCTGATGCCCTTGATAAGTGTAAGCATGTGCCTGGGAGATGAACAATTTACAGGTTATCTCTTGTCCATTTGAGACATGGGTGCCAAACCAGGGATGAATTTCTGGTTTTCCATCCAGTTGTCCAAATTGCACTTGAATTGGGTTAGGGAGGAACACTGCTTCGCATGGATGGGGAGCCTGTTTCATAGATGGGGTAGTCTCTGGGATATATACCTATCTCTCCAGTAAGTCCTATTTATATCACAGGCAAGGTTTAAGTCTTTAGAATTGGCAATTCTGGTGATGTTTGTTTTGCTGATATGTAGGAGGTCCATCAGAGTAGGGTCTGACAATACCCTATATGCTAGACATATATCCCCCTCAAAAGCCTGTAGGAGACAGAATACAGGGATAGGGCCTTGAGGTGGTCTGCATAGGACATATTACCTACACCTTGCATTCTTTCAGTGAGGAACCTCTGTGGATGTTCCAGTTGCTGGATATGCCTGGTTAGGTACATACCAAAGTGACAGATTATTAAGGTTTCAAGCCTCTCTGAACCTGGATGACACTGAAGCCTACTCTGAGGTGTACACAAAAGCACTGTACTACAACATTCATAGCTGTACAGAGAAGGCAGTACCTCTCCGAGTCAGACCTATGAGTACTGGTAAAAATAAACCACCCTGGTGGAACCCTTAGCATAAATAGGCTATTCAAAAAAAGGAAAAAACTCTCTACAATGCAAAGAAGGAACAGAAAAAACAGTTCAAAAAACACTCACCAGTCTAAACAGACAAATTATAGAGCTGGTCAAATCTGCCAGTTGAAAGATAACCATAAGGATTTTTTTAATTATGTTCGTAATCTCTGGGGAAGTATTCAGCAATGTGCTGAGTTAATCATGATCAGCAACACAAGTTCATTTCAACCTTCTTCCCTCATCACCTCCTACTGCACCCAAAGAAATACCTGTGACCATTACCCTTCTGGTTACTACAAGGTAACAGGTCCTTACTGCGCTTACTAAAGCCAGAAACACAGACTCCATGGGTCCTGACAACATTCCAGGATGCTTTTTAAATAGCTTAAAACAGAATCTTTTAGGGCCACTAAAAATGCTCTTTAATCACAGCCTCTGGACAGGCTTTGTCCTAGAGGAAAGCAGGACTGCAACAGTCATCCCTCTGCACAAGAGGGACCTATAAATTGACCCAGGGAACTACAGACGCATAAACCTGACCAGTCTTAATGCAAGGCCGTAGAGAGAATTATCGTGGGCTTGATCAATAATGCCACACAAAAAATACAAACACTTGTATACACTTGTATACACTGCTAGATAGTAACCTAAACTTTGACCAGCAGGTGGCTACAGTAGTGAGGAAATCCTTCTGTGTGGCTCAACTTAAAAGTAAAGGCATGGAATCAAGTTCAAAGGAGTCATAGTGCCATTGTACTCAGCCCTCATCAGGCCCATAATTAGGTATAATGCTCCTTTCTGCATGTACCTAACCAGTCACTTATGCTAATTGGAGTGGCCCCAGTGGTTTCTCATAAAAAAAATACAAAGTTAAGACACATCTTATGCAGACTGACTAAAGGCCCTATACCTTTACTCTGTCTCGTATCATTTATTGAGAGGTGACTTATGCCTGCCATACAAGGCATTCTCTGATCCAGCCCTGGTGAAAATGTTACATATTCACAAGAGAAATTTATCAAGGGTTACATGTTCCATGGACCTGAACCCTATTTGTGCTAGCAGAACTTGTGGGAGAGACAGCTTTGTATCCCGATGGCTACTATGTCTATGGAATAAACTTCTCATCTTCATAAAACTGAGCCCATCCATCACTCTCTTCAAAAAAGAAGTTGGATAAATGGATGGATAACCATACATTCACTCCTGTGATACTGCCTGTGTCCTTTATGGAAAGAGCCAGATGCAAAATGACTCAGATCTCCAACACTCAAAGACCCACTACCTTGATACTAACACATCCCATATCTGGGGAATTATGATATAATACTGACATATCTTGGGTATTATTGGCAAAGCTTGTAAAGCCTCTTCTGCCATTGGCCTAGTATTCACCTATGAACCTATGATCAACAAAATGCCGTCTCTTTCATCACACCTGTAGCTTAACCCATCAATACCTTTTCTGATTCTCCATGTTTCCTGACCATAAGCTGCTCATCATTACACATTCCTACCATATGTATAATTATTTGACTCCTTCTATTACATCTCCATCAATCAAGAAACCATCTCTTTGCAGACAGACTATAGAACATCCTAATTTTCTGCACATCTGTGATGCCCGTGCACTGGCCCAGTAATCAAGGAGCCTCAGTCCTCATCACTAACACCAGTGAGGGGCATCCACATTGGGAAGGATAACAAATACAAACATAGTAAAGTACAATTTCCCTTAAGAGCACACAGAGATCACAATCAGTCTGGGGCTGGTTTCTCCCTTTCTCTCCAGATCCCCAGTAAGACTCCCCACTGGCACAGCTATAGAGTACAGATCTCAGCCTAGTGGTCAAGCTAAAACCTCCAGCACCCTCTCTGTCCAACCAGTGATTCGTGTCCCTGCCCAAGTAGCTGACACACACACACAGTTTGAGATTTGAGTTATATACAAACACACAGACACTCCTGGGGAAGGCTAGCACAGGTTCTCCAGCTATGCCTCCTTCTCTGCCAGGCTATAAGGTAGAAATCACTGCCATCAACCACTAATATCAGCTATTAATAAGGCCCTTATTAAAGGGTGTCCAATTATTACTGTGTAATATTATTATCCAAATAGTAAGTGTGACCCAGGGCTAAAGCTATTGGAGTGGCTTGGACAGTATACTACATACATGCAATGCACTCTAAAGCTTAAATTATCTCTACATAAAACAGCCACAGTTGAAAGGTTTAAAAATATTTACTAATAAATAATAAGAACACAAGACAATATGTCTTACTACACAGTGCTAGTCAAGAGTTCAGAGATCACAGGAAATGCTTAAAATAATACAGTAGAATAGTTCTGACATCAATACAGAAAAACACCTAGTCTAATCTTCTTATTTCCTACCTATATCTAATAGGAAACACAGTTTAAAATAAACTTACATATCAGCTTTCCTCCAGCAGTGTGCAATGTGGTTACATTTTTGAAGTTTGACATTTAACACTATTTTCTTCCATTTAAGAGAACAAGCCTGTGGCTTATATTAATATTTACAGCTGATAGAATTATCTACAAAATCATATCTAGCTAGGCTGGCAGCCTTCACATAACTTCACAACATCTTCCACATTTCCATCCTAACTTTTCATTCTTTCTCCATAGATCATATTCATATTATGGCAGGTCAGCAAACTGGGCTTCTTGTTCTTCTCCCCAAAGCCTCATACATAGCATAGCTTTCATTCTGTCTTTTTCCTGTTCTTCCTAATCATTCCTTGGGATACTGCTTTTACTTTTCTCTTCATCCCTGACATCCTCAGCCTTCTTTCTTCCTCATAAAGCTATTTATTTCTTCCTTTACTTGCCCGTTCTTCAAACCTTGCCCTTTCCTACCTGTACTCCTCTCTCAAAGCTTCAACATCTTTAATTCTCCCTTCACTACTTTGCATTTATCCTTATTATACCCTTTTCACCCAGCCTACATCCTCCACCTCTCAACCTTTTATATACCCTATAGTAGTCATCTGTAGTGCCTTTTTAGTTCCAGATAATTCAGGAATGCTTTTGGCAAACAACAGTCCTAGGCATTTATTCTAGCAAAACATGTCTCCCTAGATGACCACCCCCAAAAATGGGAGCACAGCCCTGTAACCCTACAGCACTCATATTGTTATGTACTCTTCTTGTACTCTTCCTCCTTCTACTCTAAATGCCTTTGATGATTTGAATCATTTGGAAACTTTACCAGTAAAACATCTGCATTATGCTGGAGGACTTTATCTGGCTAAATCCACTGCATAATAAATGGAACCTTATTTATATCATACCAAGCCTTATTCTTATTGTTAGCCAACTTTTTACACATTTATGCCACTTAACCCATGGCAATAGTCACCTAGATCTCATTTTAACCAATGTTCCAGACATCATAATCAAGAACATCTGAGGTTCACGTAGGTACCAGCTTGAATCTTGGGTGAACAAGTTGTAGTTTTCTTAGATAAAAATGATGATTGTACCCATTGGTTTAATGATTGTTGCTTTTAGAACTGATGAATGACTTAATTGTTTGGCCAATTGAATTCTTTCTTGGAGTTAGGCAGAGTATTTAAACCACTGACAATGTTTGTGCTGTTTATCTTCTGATGAAGTCCCAAGTTGTAGGGATGAAAGTGCTTAACATTTGATAATAAAAGCTTATTTTTAACATTTGATAATAAACACTTATTTTTCTACAACTGTGTGACTACTGTGGCCATTTATGAAAACTACAACTTGTTATCCCAAGATTCGGGCTGGTACTTATGTGAATCTCGGATGTTCTTGTTTATTTGTTCTGTTATGGAGGCTGCACGGTATCACAGTCATTGACTGGTTCAATGTTCCAGACATATTTACTTTATTATTAATACTACCAAAAGCTTTACATGACCACTATCCCGTTTTATCACTTTGGTCCTTAAAATACAGAAAGTCATCTCCAAAACTTAATCAAGTATGGGCCTTCTCTACTGATAAATGTAGCTTTCTCTCAAACTTACTTGTAGAATTCAAATAGACTCTATTATACAACACACTAAACACATAAACAGCCTGTGAACTGGTATAGTCCTCCCATTAAAAATCACCTCTAGCCTTTAAAACCGTGATACCTGAGAGATAAATGCCCATGGTTGACTAAGAAACTTGAACACTTGTTGTGCATGTGGCACTGGCCTAATTTAACTTGAAAACTTGTAATCTCCCTTGTGACCATCTCTTCCTTCTTAACTACAGACATAAATCCATTATGATAAAAAGTGCTTAATGTATTACAAACCTAGACAAACCAGATTCTTAAATCTAAATCTTATGAGTTGAAATTCAACACTTGCTAGAATCTCAGTACAAAACAAGATGGTCTCCTAAAAAGACAGTACCATACTTTTCAAAGACTATTTTACAGTTCTTATAGGATCATAGGTTCATAGTTGGTTAATAGCCTTTCAGCCTGAGAGCCATTCTAAGCTTAGACAAGCTTACCAAAATACTGCTGACATGTATCAATACCCTAAGATATTTTATGACTACAGAATAGGGCTATACACATCAGTTGTTCAAAGGCTGCACCTGTCCATTATCTATACAAGTGCCAAACCAAATAAAGGGTAATCTTTGAGACATATACCTGTCCTTCCATGTATTGTTTATCCCACAGTTGAGGTTTAGGTCTTTAAAATGGGTATTTCTGATGCTACTTGTTTTGCCTATGTGCAACAAATCAATCAGTGTGGCATCAGAGGATGCCTTGTAGGCAAGGCATAGATCATCACACAACATTATGAAGGAGACTGATTGCAGGGATAGGGCTTTGCGATGGTCTGCACAGGACTTGTTTATTCTGAATTCTTTTTGTAAGGAATGTCTGTAGTCTCTCATGTTACTTCAAGTACCTAGTCAGGTACATGCCAAAGGATGCATTATATTCAATGGTTGGTTTGATGAGTGCTGAGAACAGTAGAACAATGACCTCCTTGGACCTAGATATTACACCCTTACTTAGAAGTTGCGCAATAAAGAATGATTTTGTTCACCACAGTAGGCACGTATTTCTGTCAACATGTGTTTCCAGATCCCTGACTGCTGGGTCTACTTTTAGAGGTGTATTATCAATGTGGTAATTTCCAGGGTGGCCATATTCTCATAGGGTACTATTATGCCCTACGTTTCACTCATTCCACATGTTTTATCCATGGCTCAGCTCTAGTTACACAAACATTCACTCTGATTTGCTGAAATTTTACTTTAGGTTCATCTCAACAGAAGCAGTCTATGAAATTCTAATTAAAATGCAAGAAAATGTCATTCACAAAGGAATGTCCATTCACCCCAAATTCATGAAGAGCATCCCCTTACTTTTCTTTTCACCGTCTTATGTAAATTTCCCATCTTTCTGCTCAGAAATTATCTTTATTTCCTTTGAAACAGCAAAGGTACTTCCACTGGCAAAATGTTGTACATTTATTCTTCCTAAATAGTTTTGTCTTTTTGCATCATTCACTAAGATATTTAAACAAATTAACATAAAACACAACTCCTTTTTGTTATTCTCTTTTTGTGAAAGATTGCTACCTCAGAATAGCTCCCAGAGTGGTTTCTTTGCAGCCTTGAATGCTACTATGGCCCTCTTCCAGGCTACTGGTCACATTTTTCTCTGATAATGACACATCCCTCAACTTCTTTGTTTAAGACTTCTGAAAGTAAAAAATAATGAGGGCAGAAAGGTCTAAAATCAGCAATAATTTTTAAATAATATTTTTTAAATATTACATTAATTTACTGAAGAAGTTAACAGAACAAATTATTTGTATAGACATGTATTTTATGAACAATAACAAGCATGAATATCTAATGTCTGGCATTACTGACTGAGTGTAATCCCTAGTTATTTACCAGAAAATCACAACTTTTATGAGCGATAGTGTAGAAATATGAGGCAAAATTGGGGCATCCTGCAAAATTCTGAATAGCAGAGAGGTATAGAGAAGTACATTTTTACAGGAGCTCTCTTCATCAGTCTTAAGAGAATCTTCAATCAGAGGAATAGTTCTTGATCTCTGTTTCATTTCTCCAACCTAGACTTTACTAGAACACCTCTGCTATGGATTACCAGCTATCTGACCAAGAGATATACTTATGTTCATTATGGCTCTATCTTTCTGAATTTACAGTTCTCCTTCTCTGGAGTCCCTCAGGTCTCAGTACTGGGACTATTACTCTTTCCTTACTATAAAATTATTGTGGATCTGCCCCATTTAAAATTGCACTGCTTATGTTAATGCTCTTCTTTTGTTAAAAATGGCAAAGACTCATGGAATACAAAAAATATTGCCTACAGATACTCCTTGCCTAATTCCATGCCAATCACTTTCAGGTTAAAGCATCCAAAATCCATTTATTGATATCTGGTACCCAACAAAGATTATCCTGTTGCACACGTCATCATATCTCCATTGTATATAATTAAATAATACCTAGGACTTATGCTTAACTCCACCCTCTCATTCCACCTGAAACATGTTCATAACCTCACAAGGATTTTAACCCCTTGCCCATGCACATTAGTTGCTAAGAACTTTAAATCCAAAACTTGAATGTGCCTTGCTCATAGTCATGATAACATCCTCCTACATGTGTTATCTTAAAAAAATGACAAAATCTGCAGGTTTATGGTTCTTTCAGATAACCACCACTCTGTCTCACAAAATTCCCGAAAGACTCTGTAATCCACTGAAAGGAACTATTTGAAAGACTAAATGTATCATCACTGTGTTACATTACTGCAAAGTCCTTATGGGCTTATAACCTAAGACTGTTAGTTGTGATAGAAAACAAAATGGTGAAATGTGTATTCATTTATTTATTTGTTTATTTATTTATTTATTATCATTTGATTACTGGGAAATTCTGACTAGCTGGGTATCTGTTTTCAGTGGAGGACCATGGAGAAAAGCACCAAAGTATTGCAAAAAAACAATATTATTTTACAATCTTTTAAAACAATACAAAACCATCTTAAAATGTACAGTTAAAATGATTAAATCAAATTAGACATAATGTGAAAACATTGGTTAAGAATAAACATCTCTTAGTTATAGTGATTTAATATTTAGAGAAATGTTAACTGCTTTATAGAGAAATTAAAGCTAAGTTAGTATAATACAAACAGGAATTGCAATATGAAGTGAGAGGAAAAAACAGGGTTATGGCATATTTAGAAAGAGAGTTAGGGAAGAGAAACTGACTGAAGTAAGGAAGTGGATGAAAAAGGAAGAGTAAGGAGGTGTAAGGTATGAATAGGTATTTGTTCATATTTAAGGATGTAGTTTATCCTGGGGTTGAGCATCTAAAATCTATTTAATGATATTTGGTACACCAAAAAGCTTATCCCCCCACACATGCTATTATATCTCCATAATACCTAGGACTTATGCTTAACTCCACCCTCTCATTCTACCTGAAATGTGTTCATAACCTCTAATGGCATTAACCCCTTGTCCATGCACATTAGTTACTAAAAACTTTAAATTCAAAACTTGAATGTGTCTTATACATTGTCGCAATACTGTCTTCCTACAGGTTTTGTCTTAAAAAATGACAAAATCTGCAGGCTTATGGTTCATTCAGTTAACAAAAGTCATCAACCTGTCTTTCAAAGTTCCAGAAAGGATATAATTCACTGAAAGGAACTATATGAAAGACAAAATGCATTATCATTGCATTACATTACTGTAGAGTACTTATCCTGGGGATGAACTGAAAGATATACTCTGACAAAGAAGATATTATTACATCTGTAGAGTTTCATTCACAGGGTGCAACAAGTCATGTTAAACAGAACTATCTGAATGTGTTGCTACTTGCTAGGAGAAGCTTGCACCCAACAAGTTTTTCTTATATGGTGCATAGAACCCTCATAATATCTAAAAACAAGACCAAGGCAAATTCATTTACATTCTGTACTTCCTGTAAATGAAGGAAATAAAATATAAAGGCTTTGTCAGTACTATGATTAGCATGTAATCTGTAATTTCAATCCTTTTTGCTTGCACTAGGTATTTGGAATTGGATGCACCTTCCCAGTAGCCTGAACAGAGAGGACAACATATGCACTGGATGCAGTTTTCTTTCAAGGAATTGTCACCATCTTAAAATATGCATTAAAGCTTAACTGTTTAAAGCCTAGTCTTTACAAGGAAGAAATAGTCTAATTTGCAAGGCCATTAGACATATTAGTTTTGACTTCATAAACTGATGTTCAAAGCTTCATACAACTGGACCCACAGCAGTTTGATTTTCTCAAGGCTAGGTAGTGCCTTCTTAATTTAGTAAATATCTTTGGAAAGATCAGTGGCTAGGGGTCATTCAGACAGTCTGTACAGCAAATCTGGATCTGGCCAAAGCCTTTGTGTCTATACTCTACAGTGGTATTATAAATAATCTGAAAGACCACAAGGTAGACTCTTAAGTGGTTTAAAGGACTGCAAATTGCTTGCAAGATACAACCCATGCAATTAAGATTTCAGCTGCCACTTCAAAAAGTAATTAGTAGAATACCCCAATGCTCAGTGCTGGATCCTTTCTTTTTTCTGTGTATAATTTTCTGACCTCCATTCCATAAATCCAGGTTGATGTCTAAATTTACCAGTGACTATAAACTAAGTGTTATAGCTCACTCCCCTCCAGATGCAAAATTGCTACAGCAAGTACTAATGCTTAGAAACCAGTGGTGTACAGAAGAAGGGGTTAAACTGAATATAAAAAAGTGGATGTACTGTCACTTCTGCTAAACACCCTCATTTGCAACTTGCAGTCTAGCCAGTACCCCACTTGAAACAGACATGGCAGTTTGGGACCCAGGTACCTGAGTTTACAATTCCTTCTCCTTCATCCACCATGTATCAACAGTAGTTGGAAAAATCCTTCTTTCTAGACCAAATAATTTTAAAGGTATCTTCTCTAGGCCAAAAGAAGTTACCCTCCCTCTGTACTCAGCCCTAATTAGACCAATTAAAGAATACCACCCTCTTGTTATGTAGCTAGCCAGACATATCATGCAGCTAGAAAGGCCAACAGTTTCCTGTTACTAACTAAAAAGATAATTGGTCCAAAACCCTTAACTACTCAAACAGGCTTGAAGTCCTATTCCTGTATTCTGTGCTTTATAAGCTTAAATGAGAAGATCTATGTCTTGCATTTCATGTCATTAAATAACCCACCCTACTGGATCCATAATACAAGCAACTCTACAAACACCTGAGCAAATGATCTAAACTTCCACCAGCACATAAATAAAACACTTTGGAGGGGTTAGATTTATTTATTACTCAAAGGTTACCCCATCTTTAGAACTAATTACCTTTATACATTAAACTGAGTGACACCCTCACATCTCTCAAGAACAACATGGGTGATTGGATGGGTGTCTGCAAATTCTTCCCTAGTATGACATGTTTTGTACTTTTTTAAATAGGAGGTATGTCTTGAGGATGGCATGGCACAAATGATCTTTTGACTTAATTGGATTATAACCCCTATGATCCTATAATCCCATTTCTTTCCTGATGACCCTAAACAGGACATAGAAGTACCTAAGTTTCTTGGATATACCTTTAAATATTCTACTTACTAACTTTGTCATATCTGAATAAACAATGGACATTCCTTTTCTTAATGTAGCATAATCAAATGTTTAAGGTGGCAATGCTGCAGATGATGGAAATGCACTTTCTTAAAATACTTTTTTTTATTTACTAGGACATGTTAGGACATTGAAGCTGATTATATTAAAAACAACAAATAACCATGCAATGAAAACAAAAAAAAAATAAATCCACCTTCACCTACTGAGAAACTCTCACTGAAGTATCTCTTTAATAGACCATTGTATGTAAAGATTGTGACAATCGTGCCCTGGCCCAGCAATCAAGGAGCATCATTCCTCACTACTAACACCAAGGAGGTTTTCTCCTACAAGAGGAAAGCATAACGAATACACACAGTAAAGTACAATTTCCCTTAAGTGCACACAGAGATCACAGTCAGTCTGGGGCTGGTTGCTCCTTTGCTCACCAGGTCTCCAATAAGACACCCCACTGGCACAGTTATAGGGTCCAGGTCTCAGCCTAACTGGGCAAGCTAAAACCTCCAGTACCCTCTCTGTCCAACCAGTGCTTCATGTCTCTGCCCAGGTAGCTGACACACACACACACACACACACACACACACACACACACACACACACACACACACTTTGAGAAGAGGTTATACAACCACACAGACTTTCCTGGGAAAAGGCTGGCACAGGTACTCCAACTATGCCCCTATTACCCAGAACCTATGGTAGTAATTCCTGCCACCACCCAGTTAATTATCAGCTACTAAAAGGCCCTTAAAAGAGAATCCAATTACTACTGTGCAATATTATAATCCAATGGTAATGTGACTATTCAGTCTAGGCTTATTGGAAGGCCTTAGGCGGCAAACTCTATAAATATATAACGTACTCTAAAGCATAATTTATCTCTACATAAACCAGCCACAGGTAGAAGGTTTTAAAAATATTTAATAATAATAAATAATTAAAACACAAGACAAAACTACTACACCACAGAGATATCTAAGAGTCAGAGATCACACAGAAACTTAAAATAATACAGTAGGACAGGTCTGATTTCAAAGAAAAATACCTAATTAATCTTTACTAGCTTTAACTATTCCTACAAGAAATCACAGTGCTAAAACTTACATGTGAGCATAAGGCAGAGTGTTTAGTTAGATGTCCAAAGTCAAAATGCTCCCAGTCTCTTGTGAGAAATAGTATTTAAACATTACAAACAAACATGTCTCTAAGGCCCTCCCAAATTACATCATTTTTGACAGTCTGGAGTTCTCAGGCCACAAACTGCATTATTTAGCAATCTAACACCTGCTCAGAAACTTACAACAATATAAGTCATTTCACATGTATACTCTAACAGAAACCAGAGCAATAAAGCACATGCGACATCTAAATTCTGGTCATAAACTTTAGCCTTAAAACAATGGGCATGAAACCTTCACCCAGACACACTGGAGCCTACTTGTAAAACATGAAAGGGTCACAACATGCTTCACTGGGCCAGTAGAGTGCAATGTTGTCACATATTTTGCAGTTCCACATTTCACAGTATTCTTTTACACTGAAGAAAACATGCCAGTATTTTACATTTATTTAGAAATGCCAGAATTATATATCAAATTCTATTTGACTAGGCTGGCAGCCTTCGCCCATCTCTCCCCAATTGTCACATCTCCCCCCCCCCCCCGGGAACTCAAGCAAGTTTTTCAAGTGCCCCTTAAGAAACATCGCTTGACAGTGTCAGATCTATCTGGGTGTATCTCACCCCATTCCCTGTCTTGAGAGCCCATCTGCATTGGCATTGCTACTCCCACTGTGGTGCTGCACTGACATATTATATCCTTGCAACCCCAGACTCCATCGTAGCAACTTGGCATTTTGCTGATTGGCTCTGTTTAATCATGTTAGAGGTTGTGATCTGTCATCACAGTGAATTTTCTCCCATACAGATGAGGCTGAAGTTTTTGTAGTGCCCACACCATGGCTAGACATTCCTTTTCTACTGTTGCATAGCATTCCACCCTGGGTTGGAGCCTATGACTGAAATAAACCACTGGGTGCTCTTCTCCCTCTGAAGAAATCTGGCTAAATACAGCCCCCACCCCATAGTTTGAAGCATCCACCTGCACAACAAATTCTTTGCTATAGTCTGGACTAGCTAACACAGGGGGTCCTCCCAAAGCTTTCTTAAGCTTCTGAAATGCCTGCTCACATGCTGGGGTCCACACTACCTTATCTGGCCTGTTCTTCCTTGTCAGGTCTGTGAAGGGAGCAGCTATGGTACTATAATTGGGAATGAACATTCTGTAGTACCCTGCTGTCCCCAAGAATGCCATCACCTGCTTTTTGGTAACAGGTGCAGGCCATGCTTGAATAGCTTCCACTTTGGCAGGTTCTGGTTTTATCTTACCACTCCTCACTCTATGTCCTAGGTAGGAGACCTCTGCCATACCCGCCTGTCATTTGCTTGGCTTAATGGTCAACCCTGCCCTCTGTAGTCTGCCCAGCAATTCCATCATGTAGTTAACATCACTTACCTTTCTTACCACCTTGTAGGGTCCCTCCCAAGCTGCTTGCAGCTGGTTGTGTCTGACAGGAATGAGAACCATCACCTGCTTCCCTACAGCATACTGTCTAGCTCAAGCATTCCTGTCATACCACACATTTTTCTGTTGTTGGGCTTCTGCCAGGTTCTCCTGGGCCAAGCTCATGAGTTCCCTGAGCCTTGTCCTGAGATTCAGGACATATGCCACAACAGACTCCTTGTGAGACTCACACTCACCTTCCCACTCATCTTGAATTAAATCTAGAGGTCCCCTCACCCTATGCTCATACAGCCACTCAAAGGGTGAAAAACCTGTGGATTCCTGGGGAACCTCTCTGTAAGCAAACAACAGATGGGGCAAATATTTGTCCCACTCCCTCTTAAACTGATATGCAAATGCCCGTAGGATGGACATGATTGTAGAGTTTAACCTCTCAACAAGACCATAAGTCTGGGGGTGGTAGGGGGTGGTCTTCATGTGCTTCACACCACAGGACTTCCACAGACAAGCCAGCAAGTCTGACATAAAATTGGCGCCTCTGTCAGACAGTATTTCCTTTGGGAAACCTACCCTGCTGAAAATCTCTAGCAAAGCATTTGCCACCTTCTCTGCCTCAATGGAGGACAAAGCCACTGCCTCAGGGTATCGTGTAGCATAATCTACAATCACTAGGATATACTTTTTCCCTGTGGAACTTGGGGTACTCAGAGGACCCACAATATCCATAGCTACCCTCTGAAATGGCTCCTCAATCACAGGCAAAGGCATAAAAGGAGCTCTCACCTTGTCTCCTGCCTTGCCTACCTTTTGGCACTGCTCACAGGTACTGCAGTACCCTGTTACATGTCTGGAAATTCCAGGCCAATAGAAGTTTTGCATAATATGCCTCTTTGTACGTTTTATGCCCATATGACCTGCAAAGGGAATATCATGTGCTATGGCTAGAAGTGCTAGATGGTAAGCTCTAGGCACTAGGAACTGCTGTACTCTCTCACCTTCTAGCCCTCCCTCAGGAGTCTACTCTCTGTACAGTAACCCTTTGTTCCAGTATTCAGATTCCCCCTTCACTTGAGAAACAGGTGCCTCCCTAGCTACCTGCCTCAGGCCTTGCAATGTAGGGTCTGAGAGCTGAGCCTGTCTCAAGTCTCTCCTTGTAACCCTTCCCAACTCCCCTTCCACAGGAAGTCTGGCATCCTCTGACAGCAGTGCCTCACTGTCAGCCTGGGTACTACTACACACCTCTACCTTTGCAGTTACCCTGTTCAAGGGAACATCAGTACCCACAAGCAGCTGTGGCTCACATTCAGTCTCACTGCTACAGAGCAGCCCTCTCCCTGAAGTAACCACCTCAGCAGACCTGGCTACAAGTGTGCAGTCTGTCTGGGTCTCCCCCAGGCTACCAGACCCACATGCTTGCCTCCTAGCCTCACTGCATATAACTGCATAAGTACATGGGACTGCCTCATCCAAATTCGTCCCTCTCAGGACATCTGCAGGATGATAGTTCCATACCCCGTTGTCTCAAGACAACCTACTGTTGGCATTTTGTCTTTCCCACTTACTGGCTCCCTCAACTTTGGTTCCTCACCTTGCCTCCATGGACATCTGTATGCCACATGACCCTGCTGGTTGCATTCAAAACATTTAACCCTAGCTCCTGGACGTGTACCTGGACTAGTGGCTTACCCTGCTACTGGCGGATTCTGTTGGGGCAGTCTGTGCTGCCCATCATGGGTTCCTTTAGTCCCATGAGCAGTACTGGGGGTCCCTTTCCTATGCAGGGCTACCCTGCTTGCTAGGTATAGGTCTCCCTTCTTCCTCAACTCCTCTGAAGTAGCATACTGTTTATCAGCTAACCAGATCCTCATGTCCTCAGGCAAAGTGCTAAGGGCTTGTTCCCTTACGAAAAGATCTGCCAGCCCTTCAAAAGTGGTGACCTGACATCTACTCACCCAGCTATGAAAATAAGTGCTCAGTTCAACAACATATTCACATACATTTTCATCTGCCTTGTGTCTATGCTCACAAAACTTTGTCCTATATATTTCAGGTGTTAGCTTAAAACATTCTAATAAATGTCTTTTTACAGCAGTATAATCAAAAGAGTCAGTGTCATGCATTTTTGCTAAAGAAGTTACAGATTTACCATGGAGTAAGGGGGTCAGGAACCGTACCCAGAGCCCTTGGTCATCTTCATACTGTTTACATACCTGCTCAAACATATGAATGAAGCTATCAAATTTATCCCCCTCTTTAAACTGTGGAAGAAATTTACTGACCTTTTGTGTTTCTGGGGTCCGGTTGCTCCCTTCCTCATTACCTCCATGACTCTGGTGATGAGTCAGCATTTCCCTCCTCTGCCATTAATTTTCCTCAGCTTATAGACTCCTCATTTTCTCGGCTGCTTCTAGTTCCATACGCCTGGCCTCCAACTCAAGTCTCTTTAGCTCCAGCTGGATTTTTAAGTCCACTGCAGAAAGGTTTAGCTTTCCATTCTCTGAGGATATTGTATCTCCACTGTCAGTCTGATTGTCCTCCAAGCTGCTGTTTTCTGATGCAGCTGTAACCAAGGCTGCAATCAGGTTTGCTTTAGTCAGCTTTCCATGCACCAGTCCCCTAGCCTGGCATATCTCTGCCAGCTGGCTCTTTGTCAGCTTTCCATACTCTTCCGCTGACATGCTGCCTGCTCACCCTGACTAACACTAAGCTAACAAAAGAAATAAAACAATTGTGATCTGAACTCTGAGTATACACTGCATGGCTGTTTTAGAGTACAAAACACTTTTAGAGATCACTGTACATAAGCTACAGGAATTCACTCTATCCACACCACTACAAGCCAAGTAGTATGCGAAGTAGATCCCACCACTGCCAAACACTTGTGATGACCGTGCCCTGGCCAGCAATCAAGGAGCCTCAATCCTCACCACTAACACCAGGGAGGCCATCACCTAGAAGAGGAAAGGATAACTAATGCACACAGTAAAGTACAATTTCCCTTAAGTGCACACAGAGATCACAGTCAGTCTGGGGCTGGTTGCTCCTTTGCTCACCAGGTCCCCAATAAGACTCCCCACTGGCACAGCTATAGAGTCTCAGTCTAACTGGGAAAGCTAAAACCTCCAGTACCCTCTTTGTCCAACCAGTGCTTCGTGTCTCTGCCCAGGTACCTGATACATACACACACATATACACACACACACACACACACACACACACACACACACACACACACACACACACACACACACACACACACACACACACCTTGAGAAGAGGTTATACAACCACACAGACTTTCATGGAAAAAGGCTGGCACAGGTTCTCCAGCTGTGCCCTTATTACCCAGACCATACGGTAGTAATTCCTGCCACCACCCAGTTAATTATCAGCTACTAAAAGGCCCTTAAAAGGGTATCCAATTATTACTGTGCAATATTATAATCCAATGGTAATGTGACTATTCCGTCTAGGCTTATTGGAAGGGCTTAAACAGTAAACTCTATAAATATATAATGTACTCTAAAGCATAATTTATCTCTACATAAACAAGCCACAGGTAGAAGGTTTTAAAAATATTTAATAATAAATAATTAAAACACAAGACAAAACTACTACACCACAGAGATATCTAAGAGTTCAGAGATCACACAGATACTTAAAATAATACAGTAGGACAGGCCTGATTTCAAAGAAGAATACCTAATTAATCTTTACTAGTTTAACTATTCCTACAAGAAATTACAGTGCTAAAACTTACATGTGAGCATAAGGCAGAGTGCTGAGTTAGATGTTCAAAGTCAAAATGCTCCCAGTCTCTTGTGAGAAATAGTATTTAAACATTACTAACAAACATGTCTCTAAGGCCCTCCCAAATTACATAATTTTTGACACTTAGTCTGGAATTCTCAGGCCACAAACTGCATTATTTAGCAATCTAACACCTACTCAGAAACTTACAACAATATACGTCATTTCACATGTATACTCTAACAGAAACCAGAGCAATAAAGCACATTCCACATCTAAATTCTGGTCATAAACTTTAGCCTTAAAACAATGGGCATGAAACCTTCATCCAGACACACTGGAGCCTACTTGTAAAACATGAAAGGGTCACAACATGCTTCACTGGGCCAATAGAGTGCAATGTTGTCACCTATTTTGCAGTTCCACATTTCAGAGTATTCTTTTATACTCAAGAAAACATGCCTGTATTTTACATTTATTTACAAATGCCAGAATTATAAATCAAATTCTATTTGACTAGGCTGGCAGCCTTCGCTCATCTCTCCCCAGTCGTCACAAAGATAATTTTATGAGCTACAAAAAGTGTGTATTACACAAGCCTGTGTTTGATATCTATAACCTCTAGCATATGACATTTTTACATATAAGTCAACTCTGCACATTAAAAAACCCAAATGTAATCCAGAAATTAGGCCTTTAGTTCATGTAGGCCTGATCTAAATGCAAACTACATAGAAATACAGAAAAGAAAAAAGAAAAAAAAAAGATTGCCTGTACTGAAGATTTGTTAGGCAGCATGTGATAGAATAATAATCTTTGGATGGTACCAAAAGGTCCATTGTACCACAAGGAATGGCTCTACTGAACAGAACCATAGAGAAATTTTCATATTGTACTTAACAGGTCATGCATAATTTTCATATACTTTTAATTTCAATATAGAAGCACATTCATTTTATGCAAAGAAAGAATGGCCAGCTGCATGTATTTATTATTTTTTTGTGATTTTATTGATTCTGTCTGGGCTTAACTAATGTATCATCATCATCACTTATCAGCTCACTGATTCTTCCACCTCCTAATGGTGGGTTATTCTGTAGACAATAAATCAGAGTGAGTAACACCAGAAGTATTAACTTTTTATCCTGTCAGAGCTAATAATTCCTGTTCTCCCCATCAACCCCTGCATGAAGACTCGTGGTAGATTAACATTCACTTGCTTTGAGAGGCACATAATCCAGAATAAGCCTTAAACTTGAGGTGCTGGCATCTCTTCCAGGCTTCTGAGTGCAGTCACACCACCAGGTTAAGATAAGAGTTTGACACAATTACCTTACCTATTGGGCAAGTTCTGTAACAGTGAACAAGCTTGTCAGCTTTGAGCTTTTAAAGTGACCAAGCACTTTATTGCTATACCAGGAGGCAGGTTCTGTAGTTAGTGCATTTGTTTTTTTCGGTTCTTCTTTGTTATGTAAGCATGCCATACAAAAATATATAAATGTAAGGGCCATTTTGGAATTGTTTAGGCACATGGTTATCAAAAACAAAAGAAGGCACAGCAGAGCTTGATCTCATATAAACTAAATAAATTTAGCATCATGCACAGGCATGCTGAAAGTAAAGTGAAGTTAGAACATTTAGATGTTTGATTTGATGTCAGTAAACAACCACTAACTTTTACGAGTGATAAATCTGGGGTTTAATTTGGAAATCACAGTTTTTGTACTTGGGTATAAACCTGCTGATCAGCTTTGTGAAGACAAATGCAAAATCGTAACACAATGTGCAGCTTTATGGAGTGAGAGAGGCTTCTGCTTCATGATTGTTTTGATAGTGATAGCACTTCCTTGCCAGCACCTCATATGCCAGAACAGCTAATCAAACCCAGATTACCTGGGCTTTAACCAGGGCTTTATTCCTCTCTTCCACTGCTGGCTGGCTGGTCCGTTATTGTTGTTGTTGTAATCCACCTCCAGTACAAACCAGCACTCAGGGCTTATAAATGTGCATATTGAACACTGTAACATTGTAGGGCATGTTTAGATACTTTATTATTTCAAAGCCAGTATTTTTCTATGAATTAGGGGATTTTATTAATATCA
This sequence comes from Protopterus annectens, assembly GCF_019279795.1. Lineage (NCBI taxonomy): Eukaryota > Metazoa > Chordata > Ceratodontiformes > Protopteridae > Protopterus > Protopterus annectens. Next base: position 283,286,926 of record NC_056728.1, read on the forward strand.
CAGTTTTTGGAAGCACTACTGACCTAAAAGTGGGAAGTCTGTAATTACTCTATTGCTTCTTGTCCCTGCAATTTAAGTGGAAGTCCTTCTGGCAATGTATGAATTGCAGACTGTCTGCTAATATATTAGTTTTCTGTTCTTTATAGGTTCTAAGACAACTATGATGCCAGTCATATGAAATATAACACATCTAGGGTGCATATAATCCAGACAGAGGTCTTAACTGAATCAGGGCTGAAAATACCGTCTGCGAGTAATCATCAAAATTAATTAGTTTTGTCTTACATCTTTGACTTTATTTTGTAGCCATTATAATAATTTTCTTGAAAGGCTTTCTTTGTAGATGCCATTTAAAAAAAATCAGTGGTTTAAATGAATTGGCATAATTTATTTCCTCACACACTAAATTTTCTGACAGAATCACTCATCCAATTCTGACTCCAACCTCCTTTTTTTCTTACTCCCCTGGTGGAGAGGGGTGAGAGGTTGCTGTTTCTCTGACTTGGGGTGAAAGGTTACTGTTTCTCTGACTGAAATAGTTTTGACCCACACCATCACTGTAACAATCTTTGAGAGGGACTGCAACATATTCTGTTAATTGCTATGTAATTACCACCAAGTTTGACTTGGTGCCTCAAGAGTTGCTTTTCCTCTTTCAATTTTTACATAGTTACATGCAGTTCTTCAGTGCTGTTCAGGCCTATTTGTATATGACAATATAATCAATGCACTCAGATAGAATATGGTGTCTTGACGTATGGAACTTCTTTTTGTGATGCTACCGCTTCAGTAACCATTATGGTATTGAATCATCCTACCTGTACTAGTTCCCCACCTTTGTCTTGAACTCGGACAATACTTGCACTTTACCCAGATGTTCTGCTGGAATGCCATTATTATATTCTCCTTGCACACATGCTGCATTCCTTTTGAATGCACTTAAATATTGTTCTCTAAGCAATTTAAACCAGAGAAGTGTTAATGCTTACCAGAGAGATGGGTGACACATTCACTAAGGCCTTTGTTTAACTCTCAGAATGAACAACAGATTTTGGCATGGACAGCTGATAATGAGATTATTTGCATAGCCTAACTGTGGAAAACGCTGCAGAGCAGGAAACCAGCTGCAGAAAATTAAAGTAAAAAGTAACAACAGCACCCGGCAGGACTAGAAACTGAAGACATTTTCATTTCATCCTGACATCAATCAACCTGAGTGATTCCAAGAAACATAGATTTACAAAGACCAGAGTATTCTCTTTTGGGATTTCTACAAGAGCTCTCTTGAAGTGTTTCCGTCAGTATGCCATAGGAACAGCATCAATCAGGCCATAACAGAGATTCTTGCACAGAAAGATACTAATTTAGATTTACTTGCATTTTGAAGAACAAAATATACAAGTAAGAACTAAGAATAATTGCTCACTTTGCTCTGTGATGAAACATTTAGAATAATCAAGAGGATGTCTGTGCTTCCTATTACAGTGCCGTTAATCTAAATGTAAAACTGCAGGAAAATTCTTGATGTCTGGTTTGCTGTACACAATTCAAGATGTAATTTCAGTAGGAGAATAACAAACAGCACATCTCAAATTACATAGCAAATCAAATTTCTTATCAAGACACTGTCACAATGATATAGCCGCTGTTTCACAAATAATCTGAAAGAATGTTTTTCTTACACAGAATAATTCTATACATGCACATAAATGCATACATCAGGTATGACTAAACCTTAAATAAGCTAAGCTAATGTATTTGTTTTTAGCATCTGGTTGCTTTTTCCTGGCCCTATGACTGAAGACTTGTTTAGAGGGAGCAGAACCCTGAACTGGGAATTTGAGTATATAAGCTAAATAATTGATTTTGATAGAGCCTTCTGTATAAAATTGAATAAATTGATCATTTGAATTTTCAGCTACAGATGAAGTGTTTTTCAATATGTCAGGCTGGAACAAGTTGAACACCTTTCATTTCTCTCCGTTCATTTAAACTCTTCCTACTTGGCATACTCACCTATCACATACTGTGATCTATGGATCTGTGACTCCTTTAACAGATGCTCCACTCCTCTTTGCACTGTCCCTGGTGAGAACTGAAGATGTACATCTGTCATAATGTAGATCCTCTTTCTTTATGACTATACCACACTTCAGGCTAATTCATAAGGGGAAATGATCTATAAGATCGGCATAATTTCTAGTCAGCCATCACCCTGCAAGTTAATGGAGATTATAATCATTCACCATAGTTAGCAAGTGCAGTATGCAATAGCTATTACCCTGCCTATATTTCTGCAGATCTATGCACACCATATTGTTATTCTGATATACTGGCACACACACACAAGCGCGCGCGCACACACAGACACACACACACACACACACACACACACACACGCACGCGCACACACACACACACACACACACACACACACACACACACACACACACACACACACACACACACACTTCTTTGGGCTACATTTGTTTCTGTTTTTAATATTATGTTTCACTTTCTGTGTAGTTTGTAAATGACCAAACTTCTGTGTGTAAGTGTATGTATGTAAATCTGTCTAATGTTTGGGGTAGTGCCCCCCCATTTTTGTTGACCTTCAACTGCTTCTGAGAGCATCCCCTCATTCCCTGGGCCTACCATATCTGACAAGCCTCTAGGTTTATAGTTTCATAAGCACCTTCTAGGCTATTGATCAGTGAAGATCATTAGCGGCCTAGCCATACATTCCCACTGAATATCTAGTCTTAGTGGTTTAGAACCAAGGTCCCTGTATTTTGCAGAAGTCTAATGTAACCCAGGGTGTGATAATCCTTTAATATTGTGAAAGAATCATTTGTATATTAAGCAAGCAATAATGCCTAACAGGGTATGTGCTATTTTGGAAATAAAGCCAGCCCAGGGGTCTTCTGAGGCCTGACGCTGCAGGTAAAGGGCCTCTACACCCCTAGAAGGGCAATATTTACACAATAACACACACCCTGGATGGCATTATTGCACTTAGAGAATGGGCTATCTATAAAATTGTTGTGTTTTACTTATTTACTTATTATTATTTTTATTAGTATGTTTTTTATATATTTTTGATGTAGAATAGTTCTGTATCTAATGTTTCAGAGTTGCTGTAGTATATGTAAATGGTGTTGGAGGAAGCATTTTACATCCAAAATATAACATTTAAAAAAATATCCAGATATTTACTTTATTTTTTGGTCCTTACTCCTTAAATGTGTGGCTTGCTGCCAGTAATTGGGATCAAAGTCACTAAATAATGATATAGATTTGACTTTAAGACTTTATTTCCTTCAGAAAATTCATGCTAATACAAATCCTGTTATTTAAGCTACCTTGTAATTTTATAAGAACAATATTTAAAATCTGTTCCTATTTTTGAGCCTTTGTTCCCCCTTTATTTCAGGCATTTTTCAGAAATCGTGCGATAAGAGGTTGAGAGATATGCAAACCTCCTATCTGCTGCAGGTGCCGATCTATAGGTCACCCATTCTCAAATTATAAATAACGATAACCCTGAAACAGGTATTTAAATGTTCCCCCAGTGCATAAGGAACAAGGGTGCTTAACCAGGTGTGAACTTATACTTTCCCAACCATGCATCCAGGTTGAACTTGAATAAAGTAAGTGACATACTTGACATGGAGATGAAGTTAGATCCAGAGAAGTGGTATTCTCTTTGAGACGTATCTACCCCTCCAGTATGTTTTATTTAAGTTGCAATAGAAACTAGAGTGAGTGCTTCTGCCACTGTTAGACTTACTAATGTATACGAGGTCCACAAGGATGGGGAAAGTAGAAGCTTTTTATTCAAGGCAGGGATCTCCCCTCAACAGCCTGTAGGACTCTAAGAAGAGGGATGGGGTTTTGAGGTGGTCAGAGTAACTTTTGCAATGTTTTTCTTTTATTTTCTTGGTGAGAAAACCTTGTGGTTGCTCAAGCTGAGTCAGGTATTTGAATAGGTACATGCTGAATGAGTGCATTATATTCAATGACTGGCCTAACAATTGCAGTGTACAGTTGGAATGAGCACCTCCCTAGATTTAGAAGCCATACTCTTGTTAATACGTTGTGCTATGAAGAAAGTCTTCTAACAACAGACTCATAGTGGTTGAATGAAAGGTCATTGTATACTTATGTTCCCAAGTCCCTCAGTATTAGATCACATTTTCAGTGGAGTGTTGTCAGTTTAATAGTTGCAGGGGGCCTCTTGCTTTAAGAAGGATATAGTTACAGTATGCACTTTTTGGCATTTAGTATTAGGCCATAGTTTTGACACTGGCTGTTTGTTTGCTTGTGACAAGTCTTCCTGAAGGATTTTGGTGTCTTTGGGAGAGTTTATGATAGCACTGAGTTTACTGTAATCATCAAGTGTTGCCAGCCATAAGCCCTCAACATTTGCCTTGACCTCTGAGATGTAGATGCCAAAAAGAAGTAGCTTGAGGACCTAGCCCTGGGGTACTTTGCTAGTGACAGGTCTCCTGTTGGAGGTAGATCCAACCACCCTAATTTCTTGGGTTCTATTTGTGAGCCAGTTTGGTATCCAATAGGTACATAAGGATTTTCATTTAGCTGGATGAGTTTATTAACTATGCCTGAATAAGAGATGCTGTTGACTGCATTTTTGAGGTCTAGATATGCAGTGTGAACATTTTTTTCCATCATATACTGCTTTAGTGACCTTCTTAAAGAAGTCAACCAAGCTGAGTAGGCAGGATCTGTCTTTAACAAAACTGAACTGTCTCGGGTCAGTGTTTTGCAGATTGCCTATGTCTTTGTTTATTAATTTCATAATGATCCTTTTCTTATCCTTACAGATTAGGCTGCTAAGGCTTAAAGGTCTATAGTTGCCCTGACAGGCTGACACCCACCTTTGTGGAGGGGTGGTCACTGTTGCAGTCCTCCATGCATTTAGTACAAACCTTTTAGGAGGCTAATATTGAAAAAACAACTTCTGTATGGGGTATGACTGGTCATGTTTCATGCTGAACAATAGGCATGCTGATATGTTTAAAGACCTCTTAACAGTGTCTACAGCACCCACTCAGATCTCCTAGAAACAAGTACTAAATGCACTATCCAAGGCAAAGAACACTGCTTCTATGGGTCAGATAACATATCAGCATGCCTATTGTTCAGCCTGAAACATGACCTGTCATACCCCATACAAAAGTTGTTTTTCAGTATTAGCCTCCAAAAAGGTTTGTACTAAATGCATGGAGGACTGCAACAGTTACCACCCCTCCACAAAGGTGGGTGTCAGACGATCACGGCAACTATAGACCTATAAGCCTTAGCAGCCTCATCTGTAAAGATAAGAAAAGGATCATTATGAAATTAATAAACAGACTGTTTTCTCCAAACTCCCAATGAAAAGTATCCTCTCCTCCCAGTAATTTTCCCTGAACTGATACTGAATGCACTTTCCAAGACCAAAAACTCCAGCTCTGTGAGTCCAGATAACAAACTGGCTGCTTCCTTGACCTTCTTAAACCTTTCCACCATAGTGTGTCTACTGTATGAGTATCAGAAGCCTGCAAAGCAGCTCTGGTAGTCCTTCACTAAAGGGAGGCACCACTATGGACTCTAGTAACTATAGATCGATTATCAGCTTCAACAGTATCAGCTACATGGTGATGGAACATATCATCCTGGATCTCATAAACAGGGGCATAAGAAACCTACAATCCCTGGATGCAAATCACTTGTAATTTATACAGTGTAGATCATGCCTATTAAACCTAGGTGATGTCTTTGAAGGGTCCAAGGAGCTCTAGATGAAGGTAACTCAATGCAAACAGCCTATCTCGATTTAGTCAAGTCTTTTGACACTATACCCCACTCTAGCATCATTGACAAACTGGATATGCAGAGTATAAATCCCTAATGTCAAAGACATTGATTTGGAAATGGACTCGCTGATGGACACTTCTCTATTACAGTTAATGGCATACTATCTCCAAAAGACTTGTTACCAGTGGTGTAGCAAAGGGGTTTGTTTTGGTGCCACTTCTATTTGGTACCTATGTTTCTGATGCAAGCGTGACATTAAAGGGGTCTGGATGACTAAGTCTGTGAAAAGAATTTAGTGTGGCCCTTAAAGCTTGATTGGTGTTGGAGTACTTCCTGCTTACATATTTAAACAAAGAAATCTGACAATATAACAAAAGAAAAGTAAGAATTGTTTTGTATTCATTAAATCTCTGAATTTTTTGTAAATTAGAGTTTTGTAAGAAGGTATTTTGTTTCTTTAGAATTATCTGCTTTGTTAAAAGCAGCTAATAGGTCTCAGGGTCAAAGACAGCTTCAGTGAGAGTGAAGCCATGCTTCCATGCTTAGGAACCTATTTAGAAATCTATTTTTTTTTTTTTTTACTGATCTGCAAAATGGGTTGGTGTTGGGCCCTTAAAGCTGAATATCACTGTCCCTTGAGTTTAGTGAAGCCATTAATTGTTAATGGTGTAGGAGTACTTCCAATGTCCCTCTCTCCCCTCTTTCATTGCTATTGTCTGTTGTCTGAGCTATTTAAGTATTTTTCCCACCCGTTGTTTTCCATAGCTGTCCCCATACTGAGTCCCCACTTAACAAACCAGTGTTGCTCTTGAGTAAACCTCCCGTAATATAAATTGTCTCCTGCTCATTTTCTCAGAGCTTCTATATGCTTGGCCCCTTGTTAAGCATAAAGCAGCTAGTTTAGTTTGCACATCAGACAGCACTAATACCATATCCTAGCACTATCTTAACATCTTGCCCTTATCCCTAGAAACCACCCTAGGATAGCCCTGTAGCCCTGTTAAAACCCAATCCTTAAACCATAATAGTTCACCCTAATACAGGACTGAACAACATGGATATGCAATTTCCAAATGTCTCCCTGGCCAGCTTAGTAGATATGAACATCCTGAGACAATGTAGCAATTGTCTTACATTCTCAGACAAACAGTTAATCCTTAAAGAAAATAGCACAGTATGCAAGAGATGTAAAAACAAAACTTCCTTGAAGACAAAAATCTCAATTACAAATGAGGTTGTCAAGAATGCACACATTTCAACCCCCACACATACCTCTCACCACATATACAGATCTTTTTATGCTGAGGGACTTAAAAGAAACCTTCCCAAACCTCAAAGACCTCCAAAGCTGTCTAACAGCAATACTTTTCCTCAGCAATCACTAAAGCACACACCAAAAGCAACACCAAACACCACACAAAAGACTATGCCCAATGGTCCCAAAAGAACAAAGCCCATAAGCAAGCAAGCACTTTATCTAATATTCTTGACATTGGGGATTCCATTGTATGACACACAGATGCCCCGTTTATCATGTTATACAAGCAGAAGATAACTGTTAGTTACCTATCTGGAGAAAGGATCCACAATGTGATGCATTAATTCAAGTCACTGTACCCCAGGTACAAATATAATTCTATCATAAAGTCCAGACACCAAAAAACACCAGTAAAATGTAAAAAAATGATCCAGGCACCTCCAGGTTCACACTCCATTATTATGCAACAAAAAATTGAGCACTTTTGAATCTGCCAGTGGAGACTTCATCAGAATAATGAAGTTAACAGTCAAAAGCACTTTATATAATCATTTTAAACATGATAGACAACTCATTTGACCAATCCAAACTTTGAATGTCACAAAAATGCAACTTCCCAATAAACCCTTAAAAACCTCCACCCCCATTTTGTTTAAAAAAGCATATAACATTTTACCAGTATAAAAAACTTCTTATTAAAACATTTCTCATAAAAGTTTTTTTGTATCTTATATATAATATATATCATGTACAAAAAAAATGACTGATTTTAATAATTGTCCGTTTCTGGTGTCACTCCAGGGGGATCAGATAACTGTCACCATAGGAGTACATGATTAACAGACCACATTGTTTTGCCATGGATGGTCTGCACTTGTCTCTCTTAGGCTTTTTTAAAACTTTATCCACTCCAATAGAGCCTTATTGTCAAAATGACAAAACTACCAACACAGCAAAAAAAAAAAAAAAAAAAAAAAAGAAAAGAAATCAAAGCAACCTTAAGGTATTATTACTTAATGCTAGGAGCCTAAATAAAAAACTGCACACCTTATAAGCCCTCCTCATTCTCGACAATTTAGGCATCTGTGCTATGTGTGGTTTAAAGCCACAGAAAGTACACCAGTAGTGCAAGGTTACAATGCTTTCCAAACATTTAGACTAACAACAGTACAGACAGGGATTAAAGGTGGAGGGGCCTTGATCTACATTAGCAACAAATATACCTCCAGGTTGGTTAAACAGGGTGATGCCATAGAGCTCATTTATGTGCAAGTCACCATAGATAAGGTCCCTTACCACATCCTAGCTAGCTATAGGTCGCCATCATTATTCCAAGAGTCTCACAACTCCTACTTAGACTTATTAGAAGCACTCACCATACAACCAAATACCCTATTCATGGGTGAGTTTAACTACCCTTTTTGTAGACTGGAAAACATACACTGCCTCAAACTCACAAGCGCACTTCCTGGACTTTAATAATATGAACACCCTGACTAGATAGTTTGTGCGCCAGCCAGAGGATCATACATATTGGATCTAGTACTCACCAAGATGGGAAAGTGTACACCTCCTCCCCCATTATCATATCCCCACTAGTGAAGTCAGATCACAAAGATATTTCCTTCAAAATAAAAATCAGCTCTGAAAACCTAGGTAAACCTGTAACAGTTAGGAACTATTCTATGGCAAACAACATGCTACTAAGCAAGTCTGTCAAAATTCAAGGCTCTCCATTCCTCTCAACCTCTTAGAGCAATAAATCTGGACAAAGCCAAAAATAATGGGGGGGGGGACAAAGGCTCAAAAATGAGGACACATTTTAAATATTGCTCTTACAAACTTAGAAAGTTAATAGAATAACAGGTTTTGCATTTGCATGAAATTTCTGCAGGGTATGAAGTCTGAAAGTCAATTGTCTGTCATTATTTTCTGACTTCAATCCTCAGTGATTTGCCAGTAAGTTGCCAGAAACCCAAAATGTTATGAAGAACATGCCAAAAATAAAAGGCAAAAATATGAACATTCTATGAAAATCTGGACAGTTGAGAGGTATGCCCCAACCCCAAACCACAGCTATCTATGCAGAATTGTTCACAGAAAACTCTGTACAACCATATAATTGGCTGCACAGAAGGTGTCGTACCTACCAGAAGTAGTCCCAAAACAAACGTCAAAAACGAACCCCACTGGTGGAATCCTCACCTTAACAGGGTATATAGCAAAACAAAAAAGTCATGGCCAAAATCAGAAAGAGAAAATCCCATAAAGACAATAGCTGATTCAACTAAACAAGAAACTGATACTTTATTAAAGTCCATCAAGGCCAATGATGAGTTCAGGATAGTCTCTCGACATACCTCTCAACTGTTCAGATTTTGCAGAATATCCAGATTTTTGGCTCAAACTTTTGGTCTGTTCTTCATAAAATGTGCGTTTTTCTGGCAAATCACTGGGGATTGAAGTCACTAAATAGTGGCAGTTGTTTGAGTTTTAGACTTCATATTATTTAGAAAATGTACCTTAAAGGTAACACACAGCAGAGAGGTAAACTGGTGGTAAATGACACCACTTTCACTGATCAGGGAGATATAGCAAGCCTACTGGCTGATAAATTCAGCTCTAACTTCACTCCCCATCCCCCTCCAGCTACCTCCTATGAAATCCCTTCTGTCATACTTCCCCCAACTATTAGCAGGGATCAGGTTTTGGCCGAGCTCGCTAAGACAAAAAAACAATGCTTCAGTGGGCCAAGACAATATCCTGGTTACCTCTTTCCAATTTCTCCAAGTCTTTTGAGTTTCTAATACCATGACAGGAATGGACCCCATTCCTAAGTCAAAGTAGGATTAAAGTTCATGAAGTTAGTATTGTTTCAATCTTTGATGCCATCTGGAATTGCTCTTCGCAGCATCTACAATGTGCCCAGTAATGACTCCTGCAGTTCATATGGAGTTAGATGTATTGATAACATATCTAAATACAATTGTAGATACGTTTTTTATAAGACCCACATCTTTCTTCCACATTACTCTTGTTTCTGGCTGCAGATCCTGATATTTTATGACTTTGTGTCTCTTTGTATGCAAGACACTGTAGTCACTGGGTGTAGCAATTTCGATCAAAGCTACTTTTGTCTTCTTTTCATGGACCATTATATCTGATTTTCTCACATCTATCTTTTGAACTGTTGGTAATGGGTGATCCCATGTGATGTAGAATTCATCATCTTCTATGATGTTTTATGGCTCATGTTTTCAGTGTTTTTCAGCTACTTCAGTGTTATAATGTTTGCACAATCCCCAGTGCAACAGTCTTGCCACATTATTATGCTTTTTAGTATATAGTCCTTCTGCCATTAGTATGTCACAACCAGCAACAAGGTGTGAAACTGCTTCCAATTCTGTTTTACAAAACTTACATTTGCCTGTTTCTCCCATATGTTCAAAGAACTTTGTAAACCAACACTATCTTGGGCCATCAGTATTAACCTTTCATCTTTTGGTTTGTATTTGTCTCTCCTTAATCATTCCTGCATTCACTCCTGATCAACATGAGGTTCTTCCAGAAGGTTTCTATACTTACAACTATATTTATGCATTTTCCACATTTCTTGCCTTCTCATCTGATCCTTCACCTTATATTCTTTCTTCTATTTTTTGGCCCATTCAGTTGCTGTCTGATTTTTTTTAGTTCTGATTTGATTTCCATTCCTGCTTGATGCCGATATGCTTCTGCTAAACTAAGGAGGGAAGTCATCTTAGATTTATTCTCATCATGTTTCAAAACTTTCACTATATTTGGGTCTTGCGAAGTCAGCAAATATGTGTGGAGTCCGACAATTGCAGATCTATGCATGTAACCAATTTCAAGGAGGCCCATACTTCCTTTGGAATGGGGAATATATAATCTTGGTAAGCACTGATTTTTACAAATCATTTGATAAGCATGATGCATCCTTCTTGTTTTCCTTTCTAATCAATCCACACCTTTTGGGGCCAGTCAATCACTCCAAAACTGTACGTTATGACAGGAAGAGCAAATTGGTTTATAGCCTGAATTTTGTTCCTAGATGCTGTTTTTAGGATTAATTTAAGTCTTCTAAAATAATCTTAAATTTTATTTGCATTTTTTCATGTTTTATTGTTGATTCTTCATCAGTTCCCAAATATTTATACACTCCCTCTTGCTCAAGTTCAGTTATATCACATTCTTGTCCCAAACTGATGTTTTCTTGGTGCTGCTGCTTTCCTGCTTTAAAGGTTGCTTTTGCACATTTATCAAGACCAAACAACATCCCTATATTATCTTAAAAGTTTTGACTACTTACAGTTGTGCTTTCAGTTCCTCATCTGATGAGCTATACAGTTTTAAATCATCAACAAAGAGAAGATAAGAAGTCTTTACACTTTGTTGCTTTCTGGGAGCCAAATTATATGCATGACCTAATCTGTTAAGCAGACAGCTTAATGGGTTAAGGGCAAGGCAAAAGATCAACGGTAACAGAGAGTCACCTTGGAATATCCTCCTTTGGATTTTTACCCCTGGAATAATAATTTGTCCTTTATCATGGCTTAACTGCAAAGTGGTTTGCCACTGTTTTATGGTCACTGTAATCAGTGTAGGATGTATCGTATACATTTTAAGCACTCTTTTATCCATGAATTTGGAATATTGTCAAATGCTTGTTTGTAGTCAATCCATGCCATACTTAGATTCTTCCCTTTTTACAGTTCTCCACTATGACTTTATTTAATAACAAATGATCCTTTGTTCCATATGACTTTCTTTTATTGGTCTTTTGTTCTGTTGCCATTATTGAGTTTTCTTCTAAATGACTAAAAACTCAGTCAGCATCAATTCCAGTGAATAGTTTATATGTTGTCAGAAGGCAAGTTATTGGTCTATAATTTTTTAAGTTAGCATGCAGGTTCATTCTTAAGTAGGAGCATTGTTTTTCCTGTTGTTAGCCAGATTGGTGCCTGTTCGGGGTATGCATATAAATAATTTTTACTCATGGCTAAATCTTTGTGCAAATATGTTAATACTTTTAATCAGAAGTTAGGTACAGCATCTGGGCCTGGAGTTTTCCAATTAGAGGCTTTTCTTAACTTTGTTTCAATCTCTCTGGCTTTTACTTCTTCCCATTTCATAACCTGTACCTTTGAACTTTTTATTCTTTCTTCTACTTCTTCTATCCATTTAGCATCTTTGTTATGTTTAACAGAATCTTCATAAATACTTCTCCAAAATGTATCTATTTCTTCTTTTTTGGTGGTCTTTCAATTCCTTTTACCTCATTTTCCAATTCTCTATAAAACATTTTTGGGTCATCGATGTTTTTTTTTTCTTTTCGGCTTTTCTCGGTTAGGGGTCGCCACAGTGGAACTCCAGTCCGCTAATGATTGGCAGTAGATTTTTTTTATGGTGCCTAGTTGCCAGCCCGACGCCCAACCTTCAGCAAAGGCACGCCCATTCATGCATGTCTTTCGGAGGCCACTCGACCACGGGGAGGACATGCAGACTCTACACAAAAGGCACTCCAGCCGAGAATCGAACAGGAGAACCTCTTGCTGTGAGGCAACAACACTATTGCTGTACCACCGCGGCTTTTATTTTTGGGTCATCAATAAATTGCTTATTTTATAGTCTCTTACTTTTTTTAATTTCTACAAATCTTTTGGGTTTCTAATGCCATGACAGGAATGGACCCTATTCCTAAGTCAAAGTACGATTAAAATTCATCAAATTAGTATTGTTTCACTCCTTGATATCAGCCAAAAGTGTTCTTCGTAGCACCCGCAATGTGCCCAGTAATGACTCTTTCTGTTATTCGTATGGAGTTATGTGTATTGGCTGCATATCCAAATAAGGTTTTAGACAATTTTTTATAAGAACCATTGCTCTTACTACTATTGGAACTATCTGGGTTTCCTTCTTCCACATTGCTCTAGTTTCTAATTGCAGATCCTGATATTTTATGACTTTATGTTTCTCAGTACACATGACAGTCCTGTGTGGTCTCTGTTATGTCTTTAAAAATAAAATAACAAATAAAAGTATTCCGGCTCTAAAATTACCAGTAAAGAAATGGGTCTATATTAGTTCACCAAAAGTGTATTTCAGCAAACACCTAATCATCACCCCTATTCAGTGAAAATCACTTCTGCGAGTCACTGAATTTACCAAGAGCAACAAAATACTTGCCCTGCAGCACAACAGAGGAACATCTCACTAAATCAATCCAACCCAAGTGGGGGCTTTGCCCCCACCTCCCACAACTATATATAACATCTCGGAGATCACACTACAGAGGAGAAAAGGGCAAAGTTGTGTAGTTGCCAACTACTTCTTTGCCATTGCTAAATTAAACAAATCGCGGAAGTGATTTTCGCTGATTAGGGGTCAGTGATTAGGTGTTCACTAAAATACACTTTTGGCAAACTAATATAGACCCTAAAAAACTTTTATCAAAACTTTCAATAAAACTCCCAAGTAAATACTGATAAAGGTGGGGGAGTTGTCATATTGGATGCTGAGTATTATAATTTTAAGATGCAACAAATATTAAGTACAAGGGATGTAATGACTGCCATTAGAAATGTGAATTCCACTATTTATAACATGCACTTAAACGGAGAAATATCACTTGTCATCTTGGATTATATGCATATACCAACACCAAAAATGTCCATTATATATGTGATCCTCACAATACATAAGTCATTGGCAGAACCACCGCTAAAGCCCATAGTTTTGGCTAGAGGGTTGAGTAATGGAGCCTATATTGAAATCCCTTGAACACAAACTAAAATCTGTTTAATAATATCTACTACTATAATTAAAGATGCCACCGAATTTTTACAATTATTTAATTGGTGAAAGAATAATAATGTTATTGATTGCTATTTTGTTACTTCAGATGTAGATGTTTTTTTTTTACTTCTATACTGAATGATATAGACATAGAATACATTCAAGAATGTATAACTCAGCATTGCATATACACAGCTATGAACACAAATGCAATTTGTGAATTATTTGAAGTTGCTTTACACAATAATGTATTTTTATTTTATAATAAATATTATGAACAACAAAAAGGTGTGGCCATGGATACTCCCATCACCAATAGTTATACAAATATTGTAATGAATAAGTGGGAACTTGAGTTTATATTATCACCATGTAATTGGTATTACAATAACTTGTTTTTTTATAAATGTTTTGTAGATGACCTATTCCTTATATGCCAGGGCTCATTATTTGGTGAGTTTCTTATGCACATAAATGCCAATACTGAATTTTTTAAAATTTAAAAGCATAGTACACTTTTCTCAGATTGATTTTCTGGACATAAGGTTGATTAAAGGACAAACAAGTAGAATAGAGACTACATTGTATAAGTAGGAGGTAAAAAAGAACACATATCTTCTTAGGATTAGCATGCATCCCCAGCACATTTTTCAAAATATAGTAAAAAATCAGATGATGTGTACAGCAAAATTAAATCCGATAGATGCTAATATGCTAATATGAATACACAGATGTCTAACATGGTTAGAAATTTTGTACGTAGGCGTTTTAGTGACAAAGGAGTGGCAGCCATAGAGAAAGATATTCAGTGCTATAGAAGTGGAATAGTGAGACCTGCATTTTCAGATAAGAAAGGCATTATTAGATAGAGGCAGTCTTATTAACAACAATAATATTTCTAAGTTAAGATGTATATTGACTTATGACAGGAACACCCATATGGTGAAGCAGGTCATAAAAAAGTGTTGGTTTATGGTACCTTGTTTCAAGGACATAGAAAAAGAACAACTTTCTTTTGCTTATAAAAGGTCCAACAATTTGAAGAATTGCCTATGTTATAAAAATCAAAAACAGTTTACAGATAAAGTTAATATTTTTTATTTATTTAACATTTGTTTACAGGGAAAGTCCGACTGAACACAAGTCTTTTTTCAGCAGAGGTCCGGGGAGAAAAGCTCCATGAGTAACAGTAACTTTTCATGCACACATTACAATAATCAATAAAGTATAAAGTAAACAAAATGTAGTATACATAAGAACATATTAATTTGTTACATCTAATTAGGTTCATAGGTTCATTGGTAGGTACTTGGCTATCTGCCCGAAGGCATTTATAAGCCTAGCCAGAATGTGTTGGCTTTCACCACCCCCTTAGATTAGTTCCCTGTGCCTCTGTCCAGCAGAGCCACTGAAGTGATCCCTGGGGTAAGCTTACTGTTTCCCATCCACTCGTCTAGGTTTCTCTTGAAGAGGGTTAGCGAGGAGCTCTGCCTAATGTAGATTGAAATCTTGTTCCAAAGCATGGGAACTCTCTGGGACAGGAATCTATCCCTCCAACATGTCCTATTTATTGTTGTGGTGAGGTTTAGATCCCTAGAGCGTGTGGCTCGAGGGGATATGGTTTTCTTTAGGTGGAGCATGTCCATCAATTCTGGGTTAGACATGGCCTTGTATGTCAGGCAGAGATCACCTCTGAGTAGGTGGTATGCAACCGAGTACAGCTGGAGTTTCTTCAGTTGAGCTGCATAGGGCATCGGTTTGAAGCCAGTGATCCTCTTGGTGAGGTACTTCTGTGCTCTTTCCAGCTGTTACAGGTGTCTTGTAAGGTACATCCCAAATGGGGTGTTGTACTCTATGATGGGTCTGATGAGTAGATGGACACAATGACCTCTTTTGATCTGGATGCAAACCCTTTTGTGGTTAGGTGGGTCACATAGAAGGATTTTCTAACAACTTTGGCAATGTGATTATGAAAAGAGAGATTACTATCTGCTTGGGTCTCCAGATCCCTTATTACGTCTTCCATATTTAGGGGACTACCATCTATGTGGTAATTTGTGGGTACTTTGTTTTTTCCAAAGGGGATGACTATGCACTTTTTGGCATTTAGCTTGAGGCCATGATTTTGACACCAGGTATTCGACTCAGTGAGACCGTTTTGGAGGATGCCTGTGTCAGATTGAGAGTAAATTATAGCCCCTAGTTTGCAGTAGTTTGTGAACATGGTCAGCCATAGTCCTCCTGTGCTTGCCTGTACCTCTGAAAAATATATGCTGAACAGGAGGGGTCCTAGGACTGAGCCCTGGGTAACAGCACTTGTAACCAGTTTAGAGTCGGACCTCGCTCCCGCAACTTTCACCATGTGGGTTCTGTCTGTTTCACCATGTGGGTTCTGTCTGTGAGCCACTTGGCAATCCATCTTGTGATGTAGGGGTTTATGTTCATGCTGGTGAGCTTGTCTATAATACCAGAATGGGGAATAGTGTTGAAGGCCTTTGCGAGGTCTGGGTAGGCTGTGTGTACCACCTTTCCCTCGTCTATAGCCTTGGTAACTGTCTCAATGAAGTCCATCAGGTTTAGGAGGCATGATCTGCCCTTAACAAAGCCGAACTGGGTAGGTTCCAGTGCTTGGAGGTTCCCAATGTCTCTGTTAATGAGTTCCATAATGATGTGCTCCATAGCCTTGCAAACCAAGCTAGTCAGGCTTATAGGCGATAGTTCCTGGGGTCTGTTGTGGCTCCACCTTTGTGGAACAGAATAACTGTTGCTGTGTGCCACTCTATGGGTACGTAGCCTGTGGAGAGGCTGAGTTTGAACAGTGTAGTTAGGTGAGGGATTAGTTTGTCTTTGAGCTTGTGTAGGACGCAGCCTGGGACATAGTCCAGTCTCATTGTTGCTGTGTTTTTGGCTTTGGAGAGGGCTGTTTTAACCTGAGTGTCTGTGATTTCAGGGGTTCTACATTCTTCTGGTATGGTTATGGTCCTTTTTGCTGGTGAGAGGGGGGTGAAGTTTGCACTGAACCTGTCTGCCAGGATGTTGGTGATATTGGTCAGTTCAGTGTATTTTGTGTCATTCTGCAATAACTCCAAGCAGATCTGAGCATTGCCACTTAGATTCTTGACATAACTAAAGAATGCCTTGTGGTTATCTTTGGAGTCCTTGGCAATTTTTCTTTCGAAGCTCGGCTTGGATGATTTTATGAGGGATCGTAGTTTCTTGCCGATACTGATCAGAGATGTCTTATTTTCTTGGGATTTTATTTTTTTCTGTACTAGTTTCCTCCTTCTATTGTATAACTTGTTTATGGCAAGGGTCCACCAGACTGGTTTCCTTTTCTTGGAGGAGTGAGTCTTGGTTTTGCTTGGGATAGCATGATCCATGCATGCTTGTAGGTGCCCATAGAATACATTACTAAAGGATTTTGCAGCTTGGACAGTGTTATCCTTTAGCATGGAGGCTTTGAAACTTTCCACCTCAGTCTTATTGTGAAGTTTGCTTTTGAAAAGTTTTTCATGGTGGTTTCCTTGTCTGGGGGTGGGGGCAGAATGTGGATATCCAGAGTGATTTGTTTATGGTCAGATCTAACCAGCGAGGGGTTGACCTCTGGTGTGGAACACCGGTCGCCCATGTTGGTGATGACCAGGTCCAATATGTTGTCACTTCTGGTAGGAGTGTTGACCAGTTGATCCAGGGCATTTGAGTTTATAAATTCTAGGAAATATTGGGCAAGGGAGTTAGTACTTGAGTAGTTCTCCCAGTTTATTTTTGGGTAAATTAAATCACCCAATATTAGGGTGTTTTGTAGCACCTTTATGTTTCCCAGTGTTTCCAGAAATGTGGAATGGGGGCATACCTCCCAACTGTCCCAAATTACTCAATTTTTACTGAGTTTTGGGGTCCAAATAATGGGGTGCCACGATTCCCAAGTGGCACCCCTTCATTTCTGATTTTTTTTCTTTATTTTTTGTTTTTTATTTTTCTCGCATTGTGAGCTGATGTTATCACATGCGTGATGACGTCAGCTCGTCAGGGCTACCAGCCTGTCGGAATCAAGCTTTGTACAGTTCAAATGCTTTCCAAGCACGGGAACAGAAAGCAAGTCTGTATTTTCATTTAGAAGGCTCACCGGAAGTAAGTGTGTGTGGAAAGGATTTCTTTTATTTAAAAGCCTGGATTTCCTCACTGCTGGCTGCATGGAGAAGGATTTATTTTATTGTATGGAGAAGGATTTCTTTTATTTAGAAGCCTGCTTTGATTTACTCACTCTGCATGGATTAGAAGTGTGTGCGGAAAGGATTTCTTTTATTTTCCTCACTCCTGGCTTGCACGGAGTAAAGGTAAGTGTGTGCCGGGACTGGTGTGTATGTTTTTATTTTCTGCACAGAGAAGCTGTTCCTTGCCGAGACTGGTGTGTTTTATTTTCCTTGCTGCACAGAGAAGCCGTTAGGATTTCTTTTCCTTGGTGTGTGTGTGTTTTATTTTCCTTGCTGCACAGAGAAGCCATCAGAAATGATTTATTTTCCCTGATACTGGTTTGTGTGTGTGTGTGTTTTTATTTTCCTTGCTGCACAGAGAAGCCGTCAGAAAAGATTTCTTTTATTTGAAGCCATCAGAAAGGATTTATTTTCCCCAAGACTGGTGTGTGTGTCTGTTTTTATTTTCCTTGCTGCACAGAGAAGCCGTTCCTCACCAAGACTCAGGTGTGTGTATTTTTATTTTCCTTGCTGCATAGAGAAGCCATTGTGTGTATGATCCTTGCAGAAAGGATTTCTTTTATTTTCCTCGCTCACACAGAGGAAAGGTAAGTGTGTGCTGAGACTGGTGTGTGTGTTTTTATTTTCTGCACAGAGAAGCCATTCCTCGCAGAGACTGGTGTGTTTTATTACCCTTGCTGCACAGAGAAGCCGTCAGAATGGATTTCTTTTCATATGTTTGTGTGTGTGTGTGTGTGTGTGTGTGTGTGTGTGTGTGTGTGTGGTACTCAGGCTCAAACCCTGTACCTTGGGAACAGGGTAAAAAGAGCCTAAAGTGACTAGCCACCACCACTTTTGAGCTCTGCCCAGGTTTTTGTTGTGCTAAGAGTTGAGATCTATAGTGAGAAGTGAGAACTGAATTTGTTTTCCCTTATTTTTGTCTTTGTTTGTCCAGGTTTTTAGTGCTGAGAGGTTGAGAGCTATGGTGAGAAGTGAGAAATTAATTTGTATTCCCCCATTATTGACTTTGTCCAGTTTTTTTTGTGCTAAGAGGTTGAGAGCTATGGTGAGAAGTGAGAAATGAATTCACTAAATGATAGCCATTAAGTTTGTCTTCCTTTGTTTCAGGAAGCTGCTGTTTTGGCATAGTGGTATGTTCTGACTGTAGTGCATAGGGTCCTGGGTTCAAAACTTGCCACCTTTGCATGGTGGTAACACAACATTTTATTCTAGCAACTTTGCAAAATTATACAAGCAATGTTTAAAATGTGTCCTTGGTTTCTGACATTTTGTACCCCCAAAAAAATATCAAATGGAAAATAAGTGCGAGACGCTGTGCAAGATGCCTATGGCTTACACTACTGTCATTCTATTTATAGTGTGGGTGTGGAAGCAGACATTTATGATGGAAATGTTCTGAATTGGGCAGTTTTGTCATTATTGGTTCATGCTTTTTGTTTCATTGCCTACAGTATAGCCTACTGGAAAAATGTTCAAACAATAAATTTAAAATGCTCTTAGTCAGGAAGGTGTATCAAAGAAAATAACACATGTATGTTTCTTGTTTTGTGTGCAAGGGGCCAAGGATTTGAAAACAGCCCAAAGGTAATCTTTATCCACCACTGGCCAGATGCATTTTCTTTGGATGTGGCGTGGGTTTCAATGCTGATTCAATGAATGTGAGTTTCAAGGCAGAGAAGTTTTAATGCCAAGCCTATTTTCATTGTGAGACAGTAGTGCTTTGTTTACCAGATGTCTATTAGTGTTTCAGTATTGTTGTGCTGTAAAATGTAAAAATAAAATCCAAATAATCATTGTAGAATTAAAGCAGTATGCACAATTTAGTGTCTATGGTAAATGGGGCAAGCCATGTAATGGGACATTGATATGGCTGCAGGGGGACTCTGCCATATTTTGTTTGTCTGTTCTTCAGTTTGCATTTGAAAGTTGGTATCCCACAATTCCATTGGAGTGGGTGGGGTTACATAATTATTTATGCAAATTATATGTTAATCAACGTACAGATTTGTACCTATTTTTCATTGGCCTTGTCCAGATTTTTGATGTTTCCAGGTTGAGAGGTATGAATGGGGGTCCTGGGACATGGCAAGTGATCTGTAGCAAGCTACAATTTGAATTGCAGTTTTGCCCGTTGTTAGTTGCAAGTGGATAATCTCTGAAGCATTGTGCTGTGCAACTAACCTGGAGGTGTGGGTATCCTTAATGAATATAAATACGCCCCCGCCTTTTGTATTTCGGTCCGGGTTCTGTGACCGAAATGTATGGTATGAGTTGTAGCCCGGTAGTGCTGTGGTGCTCTCTGGAGCCTTAAACCCAAGTTTTTGTTACTGCACATATATCGGTTTTCTCCATACTGAGGAGTGCCTTGAGTGCGTGCATTTTGAGGTTTAGACTTCTGGCATTAAGCAGCATTACCCTCATTTTTTTATTACTCATTTCTGTATACAAACCAAACCGTCCCTCAGGTCAGCTTTTCCTATCCTTTTACTTAGCCAAAAAATGGAACTCTCTTCCTCCCTCTCTAAGAATTTCTCAAAACTTTGATCACTTTAAAACCCAGCTCCATTCCTATCTCTCCAATAACAAGAAATGCACTTGCACTCTACCTACCTAATCCTGTCTAATACATGAATACATACATATACATAAACTACCTTCCACCTTGCCCAATAGTTCAATCATATTTACTGTTTTCTTACAAATGTTTCTTTCACAGCATTCTCAGTAGATTTAAAACCTCAGTATAATGGTGACTCTGTATTATCGACCTCTAATTGTATTTACATATAAATATGCACTGTATGCCATACTATGTTGATATTCTACTCTGCTTATGTTTTACTACATAATTTTTACTAATTGATTAATTGTTACCATGTCTATGTTTTGTGGAGCTTTTCTCCCTGGGCCTCCACTGAAAATGGGCTCCTTGAGCCCAGTGGACCTCCCCAGTCATCAAACTGAAAATAAATAAATAATAAATAAATAAATATTTACGGTGGTGGGTTTATCTTTTGAGCCTTGCCTAAAAAAGGCACTATGGGGGTGGTAAGAGCCTTGGCCAGTATTTGAAAGCCTAAGGGTGACAGGTGTAAATCTTCTCTAGTGAAGCAGCGTGGCTTGTCGAGCATGTCATCGCAGGAGGACAGACACTGGATCCCCTTTGAATGAGACCAGAAACTTAGCCAATTGTTGAAACTGATAATTTTTTCTTTATACCGTGGTATCATTCTTGGTGAGGGCAGGATGCTACTCAGGGTCAGGGTCATACCGGCCTGGTCTACGTGATCAGCTCTTTCATGTATCTTTTCATGCAGTCCAGGGAGGTATGGCTCAGGTCATTCACACCAACATGGACAATGACAGAACAGAGTCATATATGTACTTATTCTGGAGTGACCTGAGTGCTTGTGTTATGTGGCAGATCCTGGCATCTGACAGGCAGCTAACAGTAACCTTCTCCTTATTCAGCCTAGTGAGTGGGACGTCAGTGTGCCTGACTATAGAGTCACCTATTACTAGTATGTTGGCTGTGTTATTTTGCCTTAAGGGCTGTGATTGTGTGGCACACTGGTTTTGTGAAGTATGTGTTTCATGGTTTGTGTTGGGGGGTGGAGGTTGCTTGGATGTCTGCTCTGGAGGTCGCTGTTGCTTTTGCAGATTTTTATTTAGAGCCTCCGAGTATGTTTTCGTGTATTTATGTGTGTTTTTTGCCAGTGCTGGTTTAATGGGTCTATGTGTGACTGGTGGTGTGATGCAAGAGTTTCCCTTCTCCTCTTGACTGTCTGAGCAAGTCTTGGGTTGAGAGAGCTTAGCCTCCAGTTTGGCTGTATAATTGCATCTCATGCATGTATTAGTGTTTGGTGGTAGGAGGAGAGGGTTGTCTGTGTACATGAGGCAGTTGTAACATTGCCTCAAAATGCCCAGATTCACCAGTTGGACTGGAGAGTACACCTGAAACTGCCCTTTGGACATGCCTGGATAGGTACAGTGAACTGTTTTACTGATTGGCTGGTAAGGTCAAATAGAGAGCCTTGTCCTTCTCTACAGTATAGGGGGGTCTATTGCTAGGGTTTATAAGTGCTTTATATAGGTTTGGAGCAAGTGCTGGACTGAGAAATGAATGGCTTGAGTGCTTAAGTTGAAAGTTTGTCTAGCTCCCAGGAAAAATTGAAGAAGACACTTTGTGGAGCCAGGAATAGTTATACCCTAGCTAACCTGTGCTGCCCGGCGAGCAAAACTGGGCAAATGCAGTTTTTATAGCAGGGAAATGAAAGAGATAGAAATTAGCCAAAATGACCAATAAACTACTAATTTCTGGGCTGAAACCACTCCTCCAGGGACAGATAGGCTGCTCAAAGCTCCCCTCTCTCACAGGTGAACAGAGAAACATCCTTCTATCCAAGTAAGTTATGGGCAAACACAGAGATTTGTAATACAGCCCTGAATTCAGCACTAACCTGAAAACTGGACTATACTAGCTTAGAAAGGTGGGAAATAAGTATATATATATATATATATATATATATATATATATATATTTTTTTTTTTTTTTTCAGAAAATAAAGCATATACAATAAAAAACACTTTAAATGCACAGAAAAGGATACTTATTGTTATATATTGCAGATCAGAGTTGTAGTCAATGCCCCTAGTAATAAAGTAGGATGAAACACAAATACAGTAAAAGCAGATGAATAAAGTGCAATTTTGTTATATATATATAAAACAATAGAAAACAAACAAACTGATTTAAACAAGTTACCCGATTAACCAGAAAGAAGCTCAAAACTAAGCCCTGTTCCAGCAGTCTTCAATCAGACAAGTTTTAACTGCACACTCCTGCCACTAGGGTGCAGGGGAACCTTCTCCAAAAAAAGATGGCCTGGATCAGTGCTCAAATTATACAAACAAAGCTAGATTCAGCAGGCCTGAATCTGGTCTTTGCTATAGCAACAAGTGATCAAGAAGTTGGATCTTGACAACAAAAACCTAGGCTTGAACAGAGCTAGTACTATTTGTAGGTATGACTTATGTCAAGATATAAGGTTACGACAGGTCAGTAGGAACAAAGGATTAAACACCAGGAGAGAAGTTGGATATGTTTTGAGTATACTGTGACGTATCAGAGCACTCATGAGGGGTTAGTACAGGAACATAACATTAATAGTCCAAACAAGGTACATATAAGCGTAACAGTTGTCAATACTGTAGATACATCTATACAGATAAACATATTACACACAAGAGATGGCTTACACCTGTCACCCTTAGGCTTTTGAATACTGGCCAAGGCTTTTGCCGCCCCCATAGTGCCTTATTTTGGCAAGGCTCAACAGACAAACCCACCACTGTAAATAGCACAAGTAACCAAAAAATGAGTGTAATGCTACTCAACGCCAGAAGTCTAAACTTCAAAATGCATGCACTTGAGGCACTCCTCAGTATTTAGAACATTGATATCTGTGCAGTAACAGAAACCTGGTTTAAGGCTCCAGAGAGCACCCCAGTGCTACCAGGCTATAACTCATACCATACTTTTCGGCCACAGAACCCGGACCAAAACACAAAAGGTGGGGGTGTATCCATATTAATCAAGGATACTCACACTTCCAGGTTAGTGGCGCAGCACAGTGCCTCAGAGATCATCCATGTGCAACTAACAATGGGCAAAACTGCAATTCAAATTGTAGCTTGCTACAGATCACCCACCATGACCCCCATTCCGCATTTCTGGAGACACTGGAAAATATGAAGGTCCTATTAAACACCCTAATATTGGGTGATTTCAATTACCGAAATATTAACTGGGAGAACTACTCAAGTACTAACTCCCTTGCCTAATGCTTTTTAGAATTTATAAACTCGAATCCCCTGGATCAACTGGTCAATACCCCCACCAGAGTTGACAACATATAGGGCCTGGTCATCACCAACATGGGCGACTGGTGTTCTACACTGGAAGTCAGCCCCTCACTGGTGAGATCAGACCATAGACTAATCACTCTGGATATCCACATTTCTCCCGCACCCCCAATCAAGGAAACCACCATGAAAAACTTTTCAAAAGCAAACTTCACATTACTTAAGACTGAGGTGGAAAGTTTCACAACCCCCATGCTAAAGGACAATGCTGTCCAAGCTATTGAATCCCTTACAAAGGCAGTGTATGAGCACTTGCAAGAATTCATGGATCATGCTATCCCAAGCAAAAACCAAGACTCACTCCTCCAAGAAAAGGAAACCAGTCTGGTGTACCCCCGTCATAAACAAGCTATACAATAGGAGGAGAAAACTAGTACATAAAAGAATAAAATCCCAAGAAGGAAATACATCCCTGATCAGTACCAACACAAAACTATGATCCCTCATAAAATCAACCAAGGCTAGCTTTAAAAGAAAACTTGCCAAGGACTCCAAAGATAACCACAATGCGCTCTTTAGCTATGTCAAGAACCTAAATGGAAACTCTCAGATCTACTCTGAGTTAGTGCATAATGGCACAAAATACACTGAACTGACTGATATTGCCAACATTCTGGCAGACAGATTTAGTGCAAACCTCACCACCCTCTCACCCCCTAAAGGGCCCATAACCATACCAGAAGAATGTAGACCCCCAGCAATCACTAACACACAGGTTAAAACAGCCCTATCCAAAGCCAAAAACACAGCTTCAATGGGAAGGGATGGTGACCCAGGCTGTGTCTTACACAAACTCCAAAATTAACTAACCCCTCACCTAAACACACTGTTCAAACCCAGCCTCTTCACAGGCTATGTACCCATAGAGTGGCACACAGCAACAGTTATCCCGCTCCACAAAGGTGGAGCCACAATGGACCCTAGGAACTATTGCCCTATAACAAACGAAAAACAAGAAACCAAACTACTGAAAAGTAGGCGAAGATGAACGCAATGAGAGCCGGCAAACTGACAATAAAATAAAAGAAACTTGCATTTATTAGTAAGCGCTTTCGATGTGGATCAGTGCCTCACCTTCATCAGACTGAAACAAAATGAAAATCAATTAACATTCTTTATATAGAAAAAATCTAACAATCAATGAATTAAAACCTAAATTAGTGAACCCAGTTAATTCTTAAAAGGGAAAGCCTTCGTGCACATTCTTCAAGTAATATACTGGTAAGTTACACTGTTTTTAACTTGAAGTCATGTGCAAACATGAACATATTTCCTTTATCTTATTGAATTAATTAAAAATTAAAAAGCAGCAATACATATTAATTAAAAAAATCCATAATAGTTGCCATAAATAAAAACGACATCAAGCCTTATAGCTAGTTGACTAAGCTAGCAATAGCAAAATTAATAATGAAACTAACTATAAATTAGTTAGTACATTAAAATAAACAATATATAGTAGTAAAAGTCAATTAGTTAATTATTATGTATAAATCTCTCATTGCGTTCAACTATTGCCCTATAAGCCTGACTAGCCTGGTCTGCAAAGCTATGGAGTGCATCATCATGGAACTCATTAAGAGATACATTGGGAACTTCCAAACATTGGACCCTACCCAGTTTGGCTTTGTTAAGGGCAGATCATGCATCCTAAACCTGGTGTACTTCTTTGAGACAGTTACCAAGGCTTTAGACAAGGGAAAGGAGGTCCATACAGCCTACCTAGACCTCGCAAAGGCTTTCAACACCATTTCCCATTATGGTATTATAGACAAGCTCACCAGCCTGAACATAAACCCCTACATCATGAGATGGGTTGCCAAGTGGCTCATGGATAGAACCCACACAGTGAGAATTGCAGGCTCTAGGTCCAACTCTAAACTGGTTAAAAGTGGCATCCCCCAGGGCTCAGTCCTGGGACCCCTCCTGTTCGGTATATACTTCTCAGAGGTACAGGCAAGCACAGGAGGACTATGGCTGACCAAGTTTGCTGACAACTCAAACTGGGGGCCATAATTGACTCTCTGGCTGATACAGGCATCCTCCACAAGGGTCTCACTGAGACGGATACCTGGTGTCAAAATCATGGCCTCAAGCTAAATGCCAAAAAGTGCATAGTCATCCCCTTTTTGAAAAAAAAAAAACAATGTACCCACGAACTACCACATATGTAGTAGTCCCATAAATACAGAAAATGTAATAACGGATCTGGGAACCCAAGTAGATAGTAATCTCTCCTTTGATAATCATATTGCCAAGGTGGTTAGAAAATCCTTCTATGTGGCCCACCTAATCACAAAAGGGTTCACATCTAGAACAAAAGAGGTTATTGTGCCCCTCTACTCATCACTCATCAGACCCATCATAGAGTACAATGCCCCATTTTGGATGTACCTTACAAGACACCTGGAACAGCTGGAAAGACCACATAAGTACCTCACCAAGAGGATTACTAGCCTCAAACAGATGCCCTATGCAGCCTGACTGAAGAAACTCCAACTGTACTTGGTTGCATACTACTTACTCAGAGGTGATCTCTGCCTGACATACAAGGCCATGTCCAACCCAGAATTGATGGACATGCTCCACCTAACAAAAAAAAACAAAAAAAAAAAACAAATCCTCGAGAGCCACACGGTCTAGGGATCTAAACCTCCCCACAATGATAAATAGGACATGCTGGAGGGATAGATTCCTGTCCCAGAGACTCCCCATGCTTTGGAACAGGATTCCAATCTACATTAGGTAAAGCCCCTCATTAACACTTTTCAAGAGAAACCTTGACGAGTGGATGGGAAGCAGAAAATTTACCCCAGGGATCACTGCAGTGGCTCTACTGGACAGAGGCACAGGAAACTAATGGCTCTGCTGGACAGAGGCACAGGGAACTAATCTAATGGGCAGCGAAAGCCAACACATTCTGGCTAGGCTTACAGATGCCCTCGAGCAGATAGCCTAGTACTTACCTATGAACCTATGAACCCAGTAAAGAAACAAAATGTTTTCATTAGAGCATATGGTACATATGATATCAGGAATATAGTTTATATGGCTGAATGCCAAAAGTGTGAGGCCTTATATATAGACAAAACAAACAGAAAATTAAAGGAATGTTATGTGATCACTTGTCTGAAATACGTAGAAAGGTACATATGAATGCATTATATAAACACATTAAAGATAAGAATGATGCACATTATTTTAAGTTTGATATTTTGCAAGTTATTTTGATAACATTAGAGTTGGAAATTTGAAAACTGAAACCAAGAAGAAAGAGAACAAATGGATTGTTAAGAGTCAGGGCACAGATATATCCAAGTTTAAATGAGACTTTTACTATTAAATCAGTTTTAAAAGATTTAAGGAATAAAATAAGATGAATGTCTCTTTAAGTCCTGATTAAAGTTACATCAGTAATTAATGGTCACATTTTTAATTTGATCGTTTGAAGTATATAAGGACTATTTTTTGCCCATTGTAGTTATTTTCCTGAAGAAGCTATTGCACTGAAAGTATTTCCTTGCTGTGTTTTATTGAAAGCTTTATTAAAAGATTTTTACTGGTAATCATGGTGCCGGAATAGTTTTATTTGCTATTTTATTGTTGTTTTATAGTTTTTATGGCTTTAGAAATAAAAACATAGTCTATTTCAGTAAAAAATGCTCCTCATATCTAGGTAAATAAATATGTTTTACATGGGCTTTTCAGGATCCAAATATCAATTAAACATTTTCTCTGTTAATTTTATTTAGAATTCAGACGTTTTAGTAGTCTCAGTCTCATTCCCTTTTTCTTGGATGGTGTTCAATACTCCAGATTATTAAAAGCTCTCCAATTGTATCTCTGATATGGGTTCAGTGTCTTGTGGGCTGCATCCTTGTCCAATAAGGATGGTTCTGTGTAGTCTTGATGTCCTTGGTACTATGATTTTTCAAATGTTGGTTTCTTTTCTGAATCTTTGATACTCATTATCGCCATCCTTAAGAAACCGTCCTTAGATCTTGAGGCCTCTGACAGCTACTCTCTAATCTACAACCTTAACTTTCTTGGGAAAGGTATTAAAGAAGATAGTAAATAAGCAACCTGAGATGGAGCTTAGACTCAATTGGCCCATGAACCCCTTTCAATCTGGCTTTTGCACTCATCATAGTACTAAGACTGCTCTGTGTTTGATTGGCCAGTGATCTCCTAATGGCCTAAGAGCAGTGATAACTATTCTGTATTTGCCCTCTTTGATCTTTCAGTTGCATATGACAATGCAGGCTATTGCATCTTCATTGAGTGATTACATACCTACTGTGGAATCCCCTGAGTGATCTTAGAGTGGCTGAAGTCTCACCTCTTAGGCCAAGCACAGAATGTTGTATCCCCATTAACACATCCTCTTAAGTGTGGAGTGTAAACAGGCTCTTTCTTAGGCCCATTACTCTTTACAGTCTATTTGCTTCCAATAGGGAATCTTATCAGAGAGAGAAGCTTAGTTTATCACACATATACTGATGACCCTCAGCTTTATCTCTCATGTCTACAGGATGGCATGGTTAGTGTGTATTCTCTTGCTAAAGACCTATATGCCATTCACTCTTGTATTAACTGAGATTACTTGAAACTGAGCACTTATAGGACTGAAGCCATAGGGTCTATATTAGTTCGCCAAAAGTGTATTTCAGCAAACACCTAATTTACCAAGGGCAACGAACTACTTGCCCCGCAGCACAAAGGATGAACATCTCATTAAATCAAATCCACCCAAGTGGGGGGCTTCACCCCCACACCCACAATGTGGGGGGGCTGCACCCCCCACACCTCTAACTAAATATACCAACTCCAAGATCGCACTACAGTGGAGAAAAGTGGAAAGTTGTACTTAGTTGGCCAACTACATCTTTGCCTTTGGTAAATTCAGCGAATTGTGGAAGCAATTTTTGCTGAGTAGGGATCGATGATTAGGTGTTCATTGAAATACACTTTCAGCAAACTAATATAGATCTGAAGCCATGGTGGCTCATGTGACTTTGTATGACTTGTCTGCCCATTCCATTTCCAACTTTATCATTTATGGTGGCAACAAGCTTGATTTTGTTGGTAAGGATTATGATAGAGGTAATCCTGGACTGTAGACTGTCCCTTAGGGATCAAGTGTCTTCCAGTGTAAAATCTTCTTGTTTCCATTTACAAAATATTTGCATAATTAAGCACCTTTTACCTCAAACTGACCTCTCAGTTGTTATTCGCACTTTAGTTTCTTCCTGGCTTAACTACTGCAATGTCCTATAACTGGGATTCCCTAACACTGACATCACTTCATTTATAGCTGGTGAATAACTCTGTGATAAGGCTTCTGACTGGTATGTTTCTTTACGAACACTAAACCTATTCTACGCAGCCTGGATTGGCTTCCAGTTTGATAGACTATAATTTACACTCTTTTGGTATTAAAATAGTTATCCCCTGTACCTGAAGGAATTGGTTGTGTTTATTCCCCTGCCCAGGCCTTACTATCAGCATCCCGGGGAGGCTGGTGATTTTGAAGGTGAATTGTGAAACACCTGGATCTTGTTCTTTTTCACACTCCTCAACTGTGGAACTTAATTAGCTCCGGGCTCCAAGACCGCCCTTCCTTGGCTGGCTTCTGGAGGTCACATGTAGCACTTATTTGAATTAGGTTTTGAGATCAAAGGTCAATTGTTCTTTAGCTACTGCTGCTTAGAAAATTAAAAACTTTTTTTTCAAGCATGAACTACTACTCTGGAAAAACAAAGCATTTACATCATATATGCCAGCATTTATTCAAAATATGGTATACCTTTAGCAAATGCAGTGTTTCCAAGTGGAAAAACAAACTTTAGTATAATCAAATGAATGTAGAGATTAAAATTTCAGTTTTCTTGTTTTAACATGTGACCAGATATCTCCGTTTTATTTTATAAATTGGGAGAGCAAGGGTGCAGAGAAATGAGAAATAAGTGTAAATAAAGAAAGGAAGCAGAAGAAAAAGAGAACTGCTATTGTCATGATATTTAAGTAAAGAACGTAAAGTCTACTCATGAGTTTTAAACATTCTGGTGGCTAAAATGCAAAATAGTTAAAACTTTTAACTCAACCTTTGCTTCTTGTCTTGATGCATATGCAATATAATGTTAGTTAAATGTTAACTTTTCAGTAAAAACAAACCTATAAGCAGAATTAAGCAAGACCTAGGGAATATTCAGGAAGAAAAAGCTTAACACTACCATGCAGTGGAAAATAGCATGGTGAATTTAGAATGATGTACCCAGTGCTGATTAGGCATGCATGAGTGCTAGCAGATCTATGTTGAAGTATCGACTGACCACACTATCAAATGGCAGTGCATTGAAACTCACATCATCAAACTGCCTTTTCATTGAAATACTAGTTTTTCTTGGGATCGAGTGTTTGTTACTTCACAAATGTGTAGCAATCTTGGAGTTGGTATGCATACACACACACACACACACACACACACACACACACATATATATATATATATATATATATATATATATATATATATATATATATACACACACACACACTCACATATAGTCCACTTCAACATGACTGAAACTCAAAATACTGAATTTCATTTGACTGAGACCACAATACCTAATTTTCAAAATACTGAAAACTCATTTGACTGAGTCTCATACTGAAAGCTTACAATGCTGAATTTCAAAATACTGAATTTTAAGCCATAGATGTGGTGTGTTTCTGTGTGTTTCCCCTACACCTGTGACTTGCTTGTGATAAAAACACATTAATGTAACTTAAAGTGCCAACTGTCAGAATACCGATAGTAGTGTAGAAAGTAGTGTTGCAGTGTTTCTAACTGTGGGTATGTCTCTTTACATTTTCATGGGAAGTATCTGAAGTAATATGGTGGATGTTTCGTGTGCTCCCGGCATTAGTGGCAGTGTATGGTACGTAAAAGGTATATGCCATTTTCCCCACTGTAGTGCGATCCTGGAGTTACTATATATATATATATATATATATATATATATATATATATATATATATATATATATATATATATATATATATATATATATATATATATATATATATAGTTGGGGTGTGAGGGGCATAGCCCCCCACATAATTTGGTTTTATATCATCCAGTTTCTGTTAAGAGGGTAAATAAGTCGTTTTTAAGTTTTGGAAAGAGTTAGTCGTTGGTGTTGTGCATGTCTATGGCTTATAATGCAGTATTTTGAAATTCAGCATTGTAAGCTTTCAGTATAATGAGACTCAGTCAAATGAGTTTTCAGTATTTTGAAAAATATTTATTGTGGTCTAAGTCAAATGAAATTCAGTATTTTGAGTTTCAGTCATGTGAAGTGGATCCATAATATGCAGGTGGTGTGAGGTATGCAGGAGGCAAGACTACTGCAAAAAAGCTGTTTTCTGTTTTACTGAAATTTTGGTGAAAAGCCAGTTTGATATTGTGGTCAGTCGATAATTCAACATAGACCTGCACTAGAATAGCACATGCTGGGGACAGGCTGCATGATACAACTTTACAGCCAAAATAATTTCAGCAACCACGTTGCTGGAAAGACCATTCTATGGGCAGTCATATAACCCAAAGCAAAACATTATGCAGGTGGTATTCCTGATGCTATGTGTGTTTACACATTGAAGCATCCCATAATTTGTGAACCTCTGCTATCTCTGAAAAAAACAAAAAAACAAAAAAAAAATCTTGCTTTTTTCCCACTTTTCTGAGATTTAAAAAAGTAAGTTTTTTGGAGGCCATTTTTTGCTTGGGCTAAAGGGAAGTCTCTCTGTTGATCAGTGGCAGTGAAAAACATTGAGCAGCCTGCCTGCCCCTGTGGGAGTGGTTACTGACTTGAAACTGTAGTTTTATTGGCCATTTTGGGTCAATTCCAAACTCCTTCATATTCCTCTCTTAAAACCTGGCTGCCTCGTGGTTTTGGCGTCTTTTCAGGCTTGTTGGCTGTTGGTGAAGCACCCACCAAGAGGAGAAAATGCTGAGAGAAGAAAGGAGCCACTTTTGAGATTTTAAGTATTTTTCCTCTGTTTATTTGCTAAGTTTTTCTGCATAGCCGCCTATTTTGAGCGTTTTCTGGCTTGTTAAACTTGATTTCTGCATTAGTAACTATTTAGAGCACAACCTAGAGCTGTTTACTGAATTTCCTGTTTGCACTTATTTTTAAAATTGTTTTTTTCTCAAAACTTGCATTTTATCTGTCTTTGGCCTAGCACTCTTGTGTGGGGTCATTTACTGCACTGTTATAACTTGTTGATACTTGTGAACCTCTGCTATCTAAAAAAACAAAAAAACAAAAAAAAATCTTGTTTTTTTCCCACTTTTCTGAGATTTAAAAAAGTTCAGTTACAGGCTTGCTGTTCTTGAACTGTTTGTAGGTTTCTTGGAGGCCATTTTTTGCTTGGGCTAGGGGGAGGTCTCTCTGTTGATCGGTGGCAGTGGGGGGCGTTGAGTGGTCTGCCTGCCCCTGTGGGAGTGGTTACTGACTTGGAACTGTAGTTTTGTTGGCCATTTTGGGTCGGTTCCAAACTCCTTCATCTTCCTCTCTTAGAACCCTCTTTTGCGTGGTTTTGTGCGTTTTTGTGCATAGCGCAACAGCGGGCAGCGCCGCCTAATTGGGTTTAAACTATTCCTGGCTCCACAAAGTCTGCTCTTCACTTTTTCCCTTAGAACTGCTCTATCTCTCAATTTAAACACCATATTCTCATTCTAAGGCCCTTCACTGGTCCAATTAAGTAATCCTATAAGTTAGCACTATTAAACCATAAGCACTACTTACTCTTATACTCTCTACGATTACCCTGTCCTCTATTGGTCCTCTTAAATTCACTTTCCCTATATTACTCTAGCATGTCCAAAGGTCAGTCAATGGTTTCCTCTCCAGTCCAGCTGGTGAATCTGGGAATTTTGAGACAATGTTACAACTGTCTCATGTACACGGACAACCCTCTCCTCCTCCAAACAGGTTCAAATATATGTGAGAGATGCAACTATTTAGCCAAACTGGAGGTTGAGCTCTCTCATCTCAAAACTGGTGTAACCAGTCAGGAGGAGAAGGTAACCTCACACAACACAAATCCAGTATCACATAGTCCCACCACATCAGTGAACCAAACACATAAATACACAAAAACATATTCGGAGGCTCTAAATAAAAATCTACCTAAGCAACAGAGACCTCCACAGCAGACATCCAAGCAAACGCTACCTCAAAACACAACACGCACAATACATAGCCCACAAAGTCAGTGTGCCAAGCAGCCACAGCCCTTAAGGCTGAATAACACACCTGATACTCTTGTAATAGGTGACTCTATTGTCAGACACACTGACGTCCCGCTCACCAGGCTGAATAAAGAGAAGGTCACGGTGAGCTGCCTGTCGGGTGCTAGGATCCCCCACATAACTCAAGCACTCAGGTCACTCCAAAGCAAATACAAATATGACTCAGTCATTGTACATGCTGGTGTGAATGACCTGAGACGTACCTCCCTGGACTACATGAAAAGAGACATAGAGGAGCTCTCTGATCATGTAGCCCAGGCTGGTATGACCCTGACCTTGAGCAGCATCTTACCGTCACCTAGAATGATGCCACAGTACAAAGACAAAATGATTGATTTTAACAATTGGCTAAAATTTTGGTGTCATTCAAAGGGGATCCAGTGTCTGTCAGCCTGGGATGACATGCTCGACAAGCCACGTTGCTTCACTAGGGACAGCTTGCACCTGTCACCACTGGGCTTTCGGATATTGGCAAAGGCTCTTGCCACCCCCATAGTGCCTTTTTAGGCAAGGCTCAAAAGTCAAACCCACCCCCATAGACAGCACAAGGAACAAGAAACTAAGGGTAATGCTGCTTAACGCCAGAAGTCTTAACCTCAAGATGCACACACTCGAAGCTCTCCTCAGTATGGAGAACATCAATATCTGTGCAGTGACAGAAACCTGGTTCAAGGCTCCAGAGAGCACCCCAGCACTACCAGGCTATACCTCATATCATGCTTTTCGGCCCCAAAACCCAGACCGAGGATTTTACCCTTGTTACATAATGTGGGAGACCTGCTAAACTCAGTATCTGAAAAGGCTATGCCCACTCTGCAGGTCTAAATGAGCTTAAAAATGGTAGCCTGTACCACATGTAATGGTCACTATGTGATGTGTATCACTGGATAGCATGCTAACATGATGCAAAGTGATGCTAGTATAACCAGCTCTAAATATGTACTGTGTATGGGTGAGCATACACACTATACATGAACTCCAATGGCTGGGAGTGAGCAGACGCGAGTCATAGCACCCACTATGGCTGATAATACAACACACTATAGCTACAGTTCATTAGCCCATTTTTAGCATGATAAAAAAAAAAGAGTCACCATATTTTTGGAAACCATACTACATGAGCAACTGAGAGATTCAAAATATGGTGGGTACGGGAGTGTAATGCCACAAATGCAAACTGAAAGCAGATGGAACTGCTAGCAATGGATTTCTGTGAGCACACAAGAGTGCATGGAGGCATCAGTTACAGTAATTGTGCAGAGGAATGTGTGGCATAACACAACACAGGCCATAAAAAGGAATTTGCATGCTGGTGTGGTTGACCTGACAGTGCAAATGGAAAAGGGCAGGACAGGGGTGCTCAGAATAACAAGGCATATGGAACACAGGCCCAGCCACTATCTTACTGTGTAGTGTTTGCGAAAGCATACCATATACACATGGAGTGCATGACATGATTCAAGCAATATGAGATTTCCACAACAGCTGGAACAGTCTGTGCTACTATCACAGGTCTGATGGACACCAAGTATGGATAACATGCCCACTGCTGCCACACTAAATCATAGTATTAGCATGAATGCACCATAATAGTGCACAAAGCTGTAGCCACCCAAAGGGACTGAGGGCAGTACTGAAACAATTGCAAACTGACATGGACAGTCATGCAAGCACACACTGATCCATACATTTAACTTGCAGGTGTACATGTTATGACACATCTGCAAAAGTTCTCCTCACAGGAAACTGAGTTCCTATTACAGGCTGCACACGTACATAACATTTGTATACTTGGAAATGATAAAGCAGATAAGACCTTCCATGGGCAGGTGTGGTAGGGACTGGTGCAGATCACCTTTGCAATGGGCAGCCATAATAGGACAGTAATTCAGATATGCTGCAGGATCACAGATATATTACCGCTTACCAAGAACAAGACAAAATAAATTACAAGAGACAGGTTCATTATTGGGGATGGGCCACCAATGTAGGGGTATCTTATGAAGTTGGATGAATTTCTAGTATCCCTCAATGGGAAAGGTGACAGAACTCTCATATCTGCTGGTGGCTTGGATGTGGGAACTGGACAAGAAACATCTCTAGGGGGTGCTCCAGGTTATTTGTAGCATGCGCCATTACTGTTGGACACTGACTTGCACTTGCAGATGGTTTACTCAGTTGTAAATGGTAACACCTTGAAGTACATATGCGCCCATTGGCTATGTATATGATTGGCGTGTACCAGCCTGTGCTCCACATAGTGGTGGGAGACATAAATATGATCTAGTATTGCCACATATATGTTACTTGAATGCATTCTCTGGTTCTGCTAGAGCAAGATCCAGCACAATAGATTGTAACATGCCTGATGTCAGTTGGTCACAGGTGAATGATGGTAGTACCCTGCAAATGACGCAGTCTGATGATACAGTGACACTATTATCAACACAGGGGGAGGGGTACACTGATATTACTTTCAGCTGAGATGATGGTGGTTGAGTAAGATGAACATCCAGCATCTGCTGTGTAGAGCACATCATGCCCGATCCATGTTAGTACTGTCCAAGCTACACAGGTATCACTGCCACAGATGGCATCAAAATCCTGCACTACATCTGAGGGAAGAGGCATGCAGGTGGCTATGGCCACTATGCTTCCAGGACATTCGCAAATCTGACCATTACCCTGGGCATTGATCAGTGGATGTGCCAGACAGTAGTCCAGGCACAGAAGGCCACAACTTACACTGTGTCACAGATGCTGAGTGCACTTCATGGTTTACATGAGGAACTAGAACCACTTTATTACCTGTCAGACATCGTGCAACACATAGCATATAGGGACCTGGAGAAGACATGCTTCTCCCAGAGGGTAGCCTTTGGAGCAGCTACTG
This sequence comes from Protopterus annectens, assembly GCF_019279795.1. Taxonomy (NCBI): domain Eukaryota; kingdom Metazoa; phylum Chordata; order Ceratodontiformes; family Protopteridae; genus Protopterus; species Protopterus annectens. Next base: position 283,323,171 of record NC_056728.1, read on the forward strand.
GGATGTGGGCAACTGGCTTCATGCCCATAGTATGGGGCAGATATGCTTTGCATGATCACATATCAGACTTATAGATGTCACATACTGTTCCAGAAGCAGCTTTACTGCCCCCATTTTCCATAGCTGCTTCTATCCCTGAGCATGGGCACAACCATGGTTGTGTCCAGCAATCAGCCTGCTCTACAGTGGGCACCCCCAACAGGCAAGCAAAGCAGGGCCACACAGTTCAATGCCATCACATTCCCTGATAGCTCTACCATGACCAACACCTACCCATATCCACAACTGGGGTTGTGGATTCCAACATTCTACTGGAACTCCACATGAAAAACAACAGCTTGGTTCCCAAAGAAACTCCTAATATGATATCACATCACATCACTTGGACAGGATGTTACCATTTCAGTTACTGCAGTGGTTTCTGCATTCACCAGCCATGACCCTTCAAGATATGTTGGTATTGCTGTTCTCTGATACTGTGCCCCACCCCAGCTATTTAAAATGATGATGACTGCGTACTGCCCACTCCTCTGGCCTGTGTGGGAATGATGATGTCTGATACACAACATACCCAATTAATGTACTCTACTGCCTTGCACTGCATAGCCTGTGTGTGATATTGCATGCATCAGTTTTATTTTGTGTTGCCCTTGTCACGGCCCATCATTCAAACCAGACACTCTCACTTTGCCAGTGCCACAGTTTATGTCATGAGCCTCAGCTCACATGGGGTACTGTCTGCTCCTCCAACAACTCCTAACCCAAATTCTCCTTCACTGCTGCTACGGTTATGTCTGGCAGTGCTATAGTGTGTCCATGTTACAACTGCTTTCATAACATTATATTATGTAGCAGGGCACAAACCACAAATAACGTCCTGCAGATCTCCACAGGACACTGCTCTGCACCACTAGCTGCATCTAAGCAGAATAAGTCTTGCCACATGTCCAATGATGTCACATGTCTGTAACAGTGTGGTGTTATACAATATCTCTGCTGTGGTCTTGGGGCTGCAGATGAGGGTCTTCAGCCATTCTTTTGAGGCATAACCAACATCAAAAACAGAATACAACAGTGGACACAATTATGAATGATCACAACCTACATTCATGGGACCAGCATACTGGAGGCTCCATGAGTGGCAAATAGGTCACACATGTGCCAAATGTGGGAATAATGGGAACTGCCTGGATGGTTCACAGATACACTGCATATAATACTTTGTGTACTGCACATCATCTGGCAGTTGATGGAGTGAGAACCTTTCTGGCTGATATACTGAACACCATGTGGGGCAGGTGGAACCTTGAAAACACTATGATTGCACTTAATTTCCCTCACAACCTCGGGGGAAATGGGATACATCACAGAATGATGAAAAAGTGGTGATTCTCTCCTCTTGTTGTATGTATAAACTAAATACACACCTACACATGCTTCCAAAAAATGTTAAGGAACTGATAAATTTGTGATGTTTGCACTTGTAAAACTCCTAACATGCCTACTGTCAGATGCTAAAAGGTTCCTGTAGCAAATATGATTAATTCTACACAAAACTTACTGAGCTAGGCATTCCATGCATTTCCCCTTAATTCCATGCCTACTCAGTCCCATATGTTATCTCTATCCACATGCACATGGCAGTGGTCGACAATGTGCCAGCCTTGGAGGTGATAGTATGTTAGCTGCCTTTTTTAGGCAGGGTTCAAATAACAAATTCACCACCATAACAGGAACAGGCAAGCAAAAACTGAGGGTAATGCTACTCAATGCTAGAAGTCTAAATCTCAAAATGCACTCACTCGAGGCACTCCTTAAAATGGAGAACATCGATATCTGTGCAGTGACTGAGACCTGGTTCAAGGCTCCAGAGAGCACCCCTGCACTACCAGGCTATAAATCATACCACACTTTTCGGCCATGTAACCTGGACTGAAACACCAAAGGTGGAGGTGTGTCCATATTCATTAAGAATATCCACACCTCCAGGCTAGTTGCTCAGCATAATGCATCCAAGGTTATCCAAGTGCAACTAACTCTGGGCAAAACTGCAATCCAAATTGTAGCTTGCTACAGATCCCCCACCATGCCCCAGGATTCCCACTTCTCTTTTCTTGATGTACTGGAAAATATTAGGGTTCAACCAAACATGCTAATAATGGGTGACTTCAACTACCTCACCATTAACTGGGAAAACTACTCATGTACCAACTCCTTAGCTCAACGCTTTCTGGAATTCATAAACTCCAATGCCCTAGATCAACTTATCCACACCCCCACCAGGGGTAACAATATCCTAGACCTAGTCATTACCAACATGAGTGACCGGTGTTCCACACCTGAAGTCAACTCCTCGTTGGTCCGATCCGACCATAAGCTTATCACCCTTGATATCCACATTCCCATTAAGGAAACCACAGTAAAGAATTTCTCCAAAGCCAACTTCATGCTTCTTAAGACAGAAGTGGTGAACTTCATGACACCCATGCAGATGGACAATACAGTTACAACTGCTTAATCTTACACAAATGCACTCTATAAGCACTTACACGAGTGCATGGATCGTGCTATCCCAAACAGAACCAAGACACTATCCTCCAAAAAAAGAAAGCCAATCTGGTGGTCCCCTGCCATAAACAAGCTGTACAACAGAAGGAAGAAACTTTTGCAAAAAAGAGTAAAATCCCTTGAGTGGAGGAGCTCCCTGGTCAGCCTCAGTAAGAAGCTGAGATCCCTTATAAGATCCTCCAAAGTTAGCTACGAAAACAAAATCGCTACTAAATCCAAGGACAACCACAAAGCATTCTATAGCTATGTCAAGAATCTAGATGGCAACACCCAGATCTGCTCTGAGTTACAGCACAAATGCATGAAAATTACAGAACCAACTGATATTGCCAACATCCTGGCAGATAGGTTCAGTGCTAACTTTACCCCCCTCTCACCCCCAAAAGGGCCCATATCTGTACAGGAAGAATGCAGAGCCCCTGTAATCACAACTATGCAGGTAAAAGCTGCACTCTCTAAAGCCAAAAACACAGCATCCATGGGACTGGACAACATCTCAGGCTGCGTTTTACTCGAACTTCAGAATGAACTGGCTCCCCACTTAAGCACCATGTTCAATAATAGCCTCGCATCAGGCTTTGTGCCCACTGAATGGTGCACAGCAACAGTTATCCCACTCCACAAAGGGGGAGCCACCACTGATCCCGGGAACTATCGACCTATTAGCCTGACGAGCCTGGTCTGCAAGGCCATTGAATGTATCATCATTGAACTCATAAACAAAGACATTGGTAACCTCCAAACTCTGGATCCCACCCAGTTCAGGTTTGTGAAAGGCAGATCATGCCTCCTGAACCTGATTGACTTCTTTGAGGCAGTCACTAAAGCCATGGATGCGGGTAAGGTGGTTCACACAGCCTATCTTGACCTCGCCAAGGCTTTCGACACCATCCCCCATTCTGGAATTATAGCTAAACTCACTAAACTAGGTATAAATCCCTACGTCACAAGATGGGTTGGCAACTGGCTCACTGACAGAACCCACACTGTAAAAGTTGGAGACTCCAAATCTGACCTCAAAGCAGTGACAAGTGGAGTACCACAGGGTTCCGTCCTGGGACCTCTCCTGTTTGGTATCTACTTCTCTGAAGTACATGCTAACACAGAAGGCCTCTGTCTAATGAAGTTCACAGATGACTGCAAACTAGGAGCCATAGTCAAGTCCCCAAATGATGTGGACATCCTACAGAAGGGCCTCACTGAGACAGATGCCTGGTGTCAGAGCCATGGCCTCAAGCTTAATGCCAAAAAGTGCAGTGTCATCCCCTTTGGTAAAAACTCTGTACCCATGAACTACCACATAGGCAGCAATCTACTTAACACCAAATGCATGATAAGAGACCTTGGGACCCAGGTGGAGAGTAGTCTCTCCTTTGATAGTCACATCGCCATAGTAGTCAGGAAGTCCTTCTATGTGGCACACCTCATCATAAAAGGGTTCTCATCCAGGAAAAAAGAGGTCATTGTTCCCCTCTACTCGTCACTCATTAGACCCATTATAGAGTACAATGCCCCTTTTGGAATGTACCTCACAAGACATCTGCAGCAGCTGGAAAGGCCACTGAAGTACCTCACAAAGAGGATTACTGGCCTCAAACAAATGCCCTACATTGACCGCCTCAAAAAACTCCAGCTTTACTCCATAGCATATCACCTACTCTGAGGTGATCTCTGCCTAATATATAAAGCTATGTCAAACCCAGAGCTGTTGGACATGCTACACCTAAAGAAATCCCAATCCCTCCGAGCTACACACTCTAGGGACCTAAACCTTGTCACCACAATAAACAGGACATGCTGGAGGGATAGATTCCTGTCCCAGAGACTTCCTATACTCTGGAACAAGCTACCCATCTATGTCAAGCAAAGTTCTTCATTTGCACTCTTCAAGAAAAATCTTGATGAGTGGATGGGAAATAGGAAATACACCCAGGGGATCACTTCTGTGTCTCTGCTGGCACAGGAAAATACATTTCTTGGGTGGCGTAAGCTATGGAACTTTGCTGGCTAGGCTTACGTAGGCCCTTGGGCCAATAGCCTAGTACCTTCCTATGAACCTATGAACCTATGTAGCCATCTGTGGTGTGGAAGGCAATGAATGCAATATCATGGACACTGGCTCTGAAGGCAACCACAAATATGCTGCCCAGCTAAAGCTGATGCTACGCTTAGCATCATAATGTGAATGATGCTGCTGCTGTGCATTATAGAATCCTGGTGTTCAAAGCAGATATCTCTGCTGCTCATAATCCTAATTTTAAATGTTTCTGAATTAGACTACAATATTTAATTTCATCATTTGCGTATGTGATGGATCTGTTTTGCATCGTGACCATCATTTGCATGCCGTTATTTTATCTGTGGAATAGAATGAATTCCGCGCGATTTGTCTAGTTGTGTAGCCAGGATACATCTGCCTGAATCACCACCCCCTCCAAATCACCGCATACCATGCTGTTTTGTTTACTATATCATGGCATTTATTTCTGAATTATCCCTTATCTGCTTTTGTTTGCTGTATTGGTTTATTTCTTGTAATGTTTCAACAGCCATGTCATAAAAGTTTTTATGCTTCACCCTAGAAATAAAAGTACTTTTCTTTGCTAGCATGCCAAACATACTCTGATCCAATCTGATGTTTTCACAAACTTTACTGACACTGCTGTGTAATTCATTATTTACTTCCTTCCACAGTGGACTATCAGCTGCCCCTGAGCTTCTCTTTGTTTACTGAATCTACTGAAGCTGGCAAGTCTCCCCTGGACTTTCTCCAACCTATGTTCAGGGCTGGAAAGGAGGGTGAGACACATCTGGGCTGCATCATATTACTGCTGAGGTGGATTTTTTTTTGTCATGCCCTAAATTACCTACCCAAAGCTCAAACGTACCCTTTCAGAATGGATATGCAATGGAAGTGTTGACATACCATCCTATCTCCATGTAGACTCGGTCAGTAACCTGACACCTGGCCTTCACCAAAGAGGAAATGTGAGGCATGTCTATGTACACACTCATACCACCCCCCAAGATGGCCATGTCCAGGATTATCTGCCAGCTCCATAGAAACTGAGCTGTAAATCAAACTTGGGTCACCTGGGTCATAGGGCTTTAGCTCTCTACACCATGGTGCTGGCATCCTAGAGCTAATCCAGATTCATTCTAAGAGTTTTGAATGAAGGTACTTGGCTGATAGATAGACTCTGATGTCATAATACATTTAGTTGCAGTTCTTTGTGCATGTATACACATTATTCATTTTTTGGCATTAGTTTTTATTGATCCAGCTATGACCTGCATTTCTGAATAAAGCTTCTGTTTTTTAACATCATTTATAGATGCCTTTTGATATCATATTTCAATAGGCTATTTGCTCACTTAGATTGTTCCTTCTCCTTTGAAGTATTTTATTTTAAACATATCCAGATCTGTAAGCTCTATTATGACTTCACCTGAAGATAGATTTTGAGAAATGGCACTATCCAGCTGTTGTGTCTCTTTACGCTCCTTTGGGATGGTCATCATGGCCTCCGGTTGTGAGCTTGCTATTGAATTCTGCGCTACCTTTCTCTGTTATCTCAAGCCTACAAATGTGAAGCCTTTGTTTGGTTAATGCTTATGATCCAAGGTACTTCTCAGAATTTTTTTTCAGTACCTTTTCTCTGTTTGGGTTTGGCATAAAAAAGTTTTCAAGATTTCTTTTGGCAATATTGTATCTGCTTTGTAGGGACAACATTTACACTGTAACAGCAAAACCTTAGTAAAGTTGACCATTTTTCATTACTGAGAATGCTGATGACAGCTATACAGTTTGAATGGCAGTCCCCCCTTCAGCCTTGTCCAGCAGCACTGCACTGTCTAACATGTCTACTGTTCTTGATTAATCCACATCTCCTCAATTTTTGTCTTTAATTTTGTTTTTGAAGTCTTTCTATTTTGTTTTTGTTAAAGACATTTGATTAGAATTATTCCACAAATCTTAATTCTCAGCTATCCCTGATTTTCAATCAAATTATTGCTTTGTCTCTCTGTGTATGTATGTGTCTTTCGGCTTTTCCCGGTTAGGGGTCGCCACAGCGGAACTCTGGTCTGCTAATGATTGGCAGTTGATTTTTACATACCGGCTTGCCAGGTCTGACGCACAACCTTCAACGAAGGTACGCCCACTCACGCATGTCTCCACGCAGAAGATGATCTAGCTGAGAATCGAACCGGACAGCGTCTTACTGTGAGGCGACAATGCTACCGCAGCACCACCACCGCTCTAAAGTTGGTTATTGTTTTTAAGGAAGCACGGTAGACTAAACACAATCAGGAATGATAATCTCTAAAGTTACATACTTCTTTAGTTGAAAAAATAGACGTTAGTTCATATCTGGTAACCAGATGAAATGTTGGGACCTGTTAGATCGAGTCCCAAAACATAGAGACTGAATGGCCGAAAGATCAGACTTACATATACTAAGTCTAAGATGCCATAGGTTAATAGGTTCATAGGTAGGTACTAGCTATTGGCACTAGGGCCTATATAAGCCTAGCCAAACGATACCCTGGCTTTTGCCACCCACAAGAATTATTTTCCTGTGCCCCTGCATTTCTCAGAATATTCTATTTTCTCTGAGGTATGGTGATCTCGGAGTTGGGATATATAAGTTCGGGGGTAATGGGGGCTTACCTTCCACATGGAGGTGTATAAAGAAATTTTAAGGAGAAGAGTGATTTTCAAGATTAGATCTTCTCTGGGTTTTTGGTCTTTTTTCAGATTTTTGGAAGTCAACATTTCAATAAGGAGTCTTCATATCCTCTCATTCTCTTAAACTTTCATATTAATAGTTCTAATAATTAAAACATTTTCACTGATTTGGGGCTTTATCCATGATTGTTTTTGGCTCTATTACTGATTCTAGAAAGAAAAGATCAAGTCCTATGCTTTAAACTAGTTGCATTTTCTTTAAAAGATTCCTTAGGCAGTTTAGTTGGTGCTACAAAATTGTGTAGCATTCCATAATGTTTGCCACACTCATTACATTGAACAAAAATGTGTCATGTTTCATCATCTTTAATATAGTAGACTATGTAGTATAGTTGTAACTCCATCAGCACAGAGAGCTAAGTTCTCTGCACTTGTCTGACAAATTCACGTCACACATAACCAGTAATCTTGCAAATATTTGTGCTTATGCTTTGTTTTTATTTTAACTTCCATCGCCACCTTCTGATTACTGTGCCCTCACTCCTGATTCACACACTTTAAATGCTCAAGTGCTTCACCTCAAAGCACAAGGCACATATAGCCTCATCTCTTTTTAAACATTTTCAGTCATGTCTGATTCCATTTCATTGAAAATACTACATACTTAAAATACAATGCTTGTTAAACTTTAAACAAAAAATAGTTCACTTACACGTTACCTTTTCGATAAATTCATTATTTATATTAGTAAAATATATCAGAATGCTATATTTTTCCATAAGAAAATCTACTGATCAGTAGCACCCATTTATACATTCTACCAGTCTTAATATTAAAACTTTTAATGGATAATTCAATTTAGTTCTATTTTATTCTTAAAATCATATTCAGTAACCAGTATATATATGTTTAAATAAAGTTTCTTCTGCCCCTAAAGTTACAGAGCAGTAGTCATTTTGCCATGCATTGACTATTACACGAATTTCCTGTATGTATAAACACTATTTACTTTTTTGTAGAACAAAACGAAGGTGGACCACCACATAAAATAAAATAAACTTTTAATGACAGAAATAAGTGCTTTCACGTACCATCAATGTACGCTTCATCAGATCTTAAAACACAGCTGATAAAATCTCATTTTTATACAGCAGTAAAGTGATTAATCATATTCAATCAATTAACTAATTAGTTAATAATCCATTAAGATTTTCAAAGTGTTTATATTCCAAACATTGTTTTTAGAAGCCCATTAATTTTATATATATGTAGCAATAGCATGGCAATGCGTAATAAAGAATATCAAAGAAAACTTATCTGTAAATATATAAGATAAATATATATAAAACATATAAAACATATATATAAAAATGTAGATAAATTAATGTAAAGATGTATGTTTAAAACGTATATAGACATATAAAAATGTAATGCATCTGTATACAATGATTAAATAACTAGATATTTAAAATTAAATCTAAGAATATATGAAAATATATGTATGTATCTTCATATTAAAACATAAGCTATATAATAGCATGAACTATTTTAAGCTACGAGCTTCAAGAATAGGTTTTATCATAATAGATTGATTAAGACCTGGTGTTTGATGTGCACATAACTTGAAAATCCATTGAAGTTCAATGGTCTCCAAATAATTCATCTTATTCCCTCCTCTCTTATTCGGGACTACTAACTGCAATACTCTAAATGTAAACACGTGCCCCTCATTCATCATAATGTGTTTTAAGATCTGATGAAGCGTACATTGATGGTACGTGAAAGCGGTTATTTTTGTCATTAAAAGTTTATTTTATTTTATGTGGTGGTCCACCTTCGTTTTGTTCTACAATATTGATTTTTCATCGAGTCGGACCTCCAGATAGTAGTGTTTTCTTCCATTTTTTGCACTATTTACTTTTAAAATTCTCCTTCTTCAACCCTTACTTTATGAAATCCTGAAAATTATATTAGTCAGTACCAGGTTACTTCTCTTCTTTTCATTTTGAAGCTATTGGTTTCTTGCCTGAGAGTTGTCCTGGACCACTTTTGTCAACAGTTTGTTGTGCATTTGCCCTGTATTGTTTGCACATATTTAGATAAATTAAATAGACCCAGAAGCTATGCTAAATGCATTTTGTTTTACCTGTTTGTCACCTACAAAGGTGCTCTTACATGAATGTGCAGACAAAGTACACAGGAACTTTGTGTATGTGTATAACTTAACAAGGCTTACTACCAAAAATAACTGCAACAAAAAGGAAGATGGCATACACAGACTAACAATTCTACAGGTCTTTGAGGAAGTTCTGCAAAAGTAGCTAATGAACTATGAGTTACCACCAAGTACATTGCAGTTAATAACCTGTGATATAACTTTCTTTTACAGGTCCTATTTTATGGTCTCTGATGGGTAATTTAAAGCTTGCAGCTGACCAGTATGATGTATGCTCTGATTTTTAATTATGCAAAATCAGTATTACATTTCTGCCTTGCTTTACTTAAAGTCATTCTTACAAATTATTTTGTTAATGTGCTTTTCCACAGTTACAAGCATTTGTATTGTAGCATTTCGAGATGTGACCTTATGTCACATCTATAATGCATTCTTCTAATTGTATTCTATATTTGTTTGATTTGGGTTAGGGATATGGCCAAAAAGGATCTCTAGACCAATTCACTTACTTAATTGACAAACAGATGAAAACACGAATAAATAATTCATTATTTTCTTTATGAAACCAAAAACAGGAGTGTACTGAGAAGATATAGGGAGAAATAAATGGTTTAGTCACTGCCGGTATATGTGTTGGAGACAGACAGAGAGAGAGAGAGAGAGAGAGAGAGAGAGAGAGAAAGAACCAACAACAAAAAAAAGTCTAAAAAAGCAAACATTTTTGGATTACCAAGAAAGCAGATTGCTGTTGTGGCACCAGACCAGAACTCTTCTGTAATTAAAAGAATATGTAACCACAGGATAACAAGGAATTTGAACAGCAGTGCTGTATTGTGGTTTTCCAAAAGATTCATTTGGTCAACAACATAATTGCCACATGTTAAAATAAATAGACTTAACAAGATTATATCACAATGTGCAGTGATCAAACCAGCCTATACAAAAAGCAATGGTTTGCATCATTTCTGTACAACTGTAAAAAAAAAAAAAAGCAATTAAAACAAATAGCTTGAAAGAAAACACTCAAAACTTCCATACCTTCGTTTTCATTGCCATTTCACATATTTATCACACATTTTATAGAATGTGTTGAGTAACAGGCTTAATGCAAAATCTGATTCTTGTGTTTCATGTAAAAAACTGTGTGTATGTATGTGTGTGTGTGTGTGTGTGTGTGTGTGTGTGTGTGTGTGTGTGTGTGTGTATTTCTTGTGAATGTAATGTTGTCAGCAATATCAACAGAAGCATTTCTTCAGTTATGACTAAACCTAGATATCTGAATCATTTATTAATGCAAACATATGGTTTTGATTACACTGGCATTTACAGATGTTTCCTTATCATTGCACATCACTAGTTGAAGAAATAATGTGCCACTGTTACAACAGAATACGGCATCAGTGAACGAAATGTTAGTGTCATAAATGGAAAGCTGTTATGTTATTTAGTAAGGGAACAATGTTAACCTATGAAGTCTTTAAGACCCAAACTTATACTTTTATATGTAGCGAGGGATATAAAACTATCATGAGATATGAGTTTAGCTGAATAGTCTTATATGAGCTATTCTGATGTCTGCTGTTTTCAAACATTCAAATTTAATCTTGTAAGGACTAAATGCTTGTGAAATTCTCTTCCCTGTCTGTGAATGATTATATTCAACAAGTCTGAGCTGTGAACCTTCTGGCTGAGGTCTGTGGAGATTTAATGCACTGTCTCATTGTAGATTCATAAAATACAACTGGAAGGTAGTGATGTAATGACATATCCCAAATAGAAAACAAATGTTTCCATGTTGAAAAGAGCTCATCTTCTTTGCCATGGATGCAGTGCATTTAAAGGGAAGAATTAAGTGGTTTCTTAAGAAAGAAGGTTGCATTATCTTGGCTATGTATTAGCTGTTTCATAAACTTGACTTTCTATATTTCTTAGGATGATGAACCAATGATAAATCCTTAAAACTCTATTTATTCATGAAATAATTATTGCTTAACTATTTTACTACATTTTGATTTAAACTCCTGTATAAACTGAGATGGAATCTGCACTCATAGCATTTCAAATAATTTCCTTCATCTGGTTGCCAGCTTTGTTAAGTCTGTTCGTACTTGTGCACAGATTTGAGAGGAGAGTAGTCTCCAGAGCATAGATTATACACAAAGTAATTTATGCAGCATTAAAACATTATCTACTTTGCTGAATTGGGCTGTTTTCATAGTATGTCATTGTATAATTAAAATCATAAAACAGAGAATTTAGATAACTGTGCTCACAATGTCACAATGTAAAAATAAATATGTTGACATTAATGTATATTACATAACACAAGTAAAAAGCGTAGAGGATCTGTCTACAAAACCATTTCCTTAAATGTTTAATGAGCTTTCTGTGAGTGTAATTATTTTCCGCTAATTGCCTGAAGCACAGTTCTGGGGAGATATAAAAGTGTCAGCTGGCGTTTGCAGCATATTTAAATCATAAATATCCTGCCGCCATTATTTCTGATTTGTAACATGATATGGAAAAGCTTTGTTAGACTTTGTACTGCCTGAACTGCTTCTTGACTGAATGGGTATGGGGCTATCTAGCTGCAGGTGCTGTGTCTTATTGCACTATGTTGTGCAATATGTGTCTTAAGAGCAGTCTTCAGTGCTATTTTTTGTGGCTTTAGATTAATTAGACACATTCTAGTATTTACCAATTTTATGTGCCTTGATCTGGTCTTGTAATTTTTATATTTAATTCTTCCTGTGTAGGGACTGAGATTCATGTTACTGTGGTGTGCCTATTTTTTGTGCTTGTGTGTATGTGTGTGTGTGAGCATGCTCACACATTTGTGTGAACGTGTGTGTGTGTGTGTGTGCACGTGTGTGTGCACGTGTGTGTGTGTGTCTGTACATGTATGAGTGTGTGAGTGTGCTCACACATTTATGTGGTGCGCGTGTGTATGTGTGTGTGTGTGTGTGTGTGTGTGTGTGTGTGTGTGTGTGTGTGTGTGTGTGTGTGCACAGTGTGCAGTGTATGGCAGAGCTCCATGACTAAATCTTGTGATCCTGTTTTGTGCATAGATTCCTGACTCTTTCTGGTTAGGAAGTGAGTGTCTGTGTTTGACCTTCCTCATCGATCTGGTTGCTATCCAAGGCATCTACCAAGAATTACATCATCTGGGATAAGACTGTGGATCACCAAATAGGCTGTGGCCTGCTTATCATCTTGGGATTTATGCTGCTGTTTTTAACTGAAATTTTTACTAGCTTACTAGTTCATAGTACCCCATTTTGATTTACATGGACCAGCTTGATAGAAATACTTAAATTTCTTATTTAGTTATTCATTTCATTTTGTTAGGTTCAACATAGTTCAACTTCTTTAAAAAATGCGTGAAAAGGGAGAACAGGTTGATAGTAGACTGTTGTGTGGCTCTTTATGGTCTCAACCCCTCATTTGTTTACATTTTCCTCCTTTTAACTTTGCTTGGTATTTGAGAAATAGCAAATCAATTCATAATGGCATTACATATACAAGGGAAGGATTTGTTTGGGTTATGGTTTTAATTAAATCAAATTAAAGACCATTGGGATGATTTTATATCAAGTAAACTGATAACAGAACCACGGTTGTAGTAGTATCATTTATGATACAAGGTTCAATGTTTGATTATACTGTTGACATTTACAGTTTATACAGACATTTAACATGTGTATTGGTTATCAATAGATGTATGGTCAATTCTAGTACCATGTTTGGGTTTTTATTTGGAAATGGGGACAAAGGTCAATGAAGATCTTGTGAGCAAGACAGTTTGCCTCACTCCATTCCCAGCCAAATGGGTCTTTAGCCTTTCACATAAGTCAAAATTTTTCACAAGTAACAATCACTTTGCAGACAGCATTCTAACCCTCCCACATTCCCCATTATCCACTTGGAGTGGCTCTTTATGGCCTCAGTCCCCCTTTTGTTTACATTTTCCCCATTTTAATATTGCTTGGTTTTGATAAATAAAAGTGTCAATTCATAATGGTGTTATACTTGCAGTGGCAGAATTTGGCTATAGTTTTAATCAAATCAAATCAATTTAAAGGCAACTGGGAGAGCTTTATGTCAAGCCACCTGATAGCAGGCCCATGGTTGTAATAATGCCACTTGTTTTGTAAGGTTCAATGTTTTCTTATAGCGTTTATATTTACGGTCTATACAGACAACATTTAACATGTGTATTGGTTGTCAATAAATTTATGGTTGCTACTGAAATATTTTTATTTGGAAATGGGGCCAAGAGACAACAACATCTTGCTGATTATGGGGTCTGAAACAGCCCTGGAGTAAAATTATTGACACTGTTGATTTGTGTCATGTATTCTTTCCTTGGCTACTTTTTTAGGTCTTGTTTGAATGCAATATTTTCCATCATGAGCTATTTGTTTACTGAATGATTGATTTATTTATTTTAGAGTGTTAAGATGGTTTCTGTTTCACTCTATGTGACTTTTTGACTGTGCATTTTATTGTTTCTACCCCACTTCCCATTATTTATTCTATATCTCAACTTAGATTAAATACACTGGGAGTCTGCTAATAGATTTATATTGTACACATTGTATACAGATAGCCTGATTACTTTTCTGTCTTTATTTATTTTAATGCAGCTTATATCTTATTCTATTTCCAGGCTAACTGTATAATTTACTTATGAGATGTTGTCTTGATTTCCCATGAATCACACCGCTGTCTAGCAGTCGGACACCTCCCATGGCCCATACGATCCCACCAACTCATGCACTCTACACTCCCTGCTATACATAAACTATTACAGGGGTCCAGGGAAGTAAATAGTGTGGGAAGAAATAGCCAGGGAATTGTTATGGCTAGGGTTGTATAGGCTCTAGGGCCGATAGCCTAGTACCAACCTATGAACCTGTTATATAAACCAAATGGCTGTCCATCCCTAATAAACCTAATACAATCCTATCACCCTACTAGGACCCTGTGCTCTTCTGACAAAGCCCTACTACTTATATCTAAACCTAACAGCTCAGCTGCCTGGTCCCTCAACTCTCTCACGTAGTGTACAAAGCCTGGAACTCCATTCCCCTAACAGTTATACAACACCCATCACTAAAGTCTTTTAAACTTCAAATAAAAATGCACCTACTCAACTCATGGTGCTACAAATGCTCTCAACCTAATTAAATCATTCTTCTCTCCTATAACTGCTCTGCTTGTTGAACTCCTTAACCCTACTAAAAACAGAGTACAGTAGACTATCTCTTATCCAGACTCTCTTTAAGTGGACTCCTCTTTAACCAGTCATCACATTTCTAGCATAGTCCTAACAAAAGACAACAGATAGGAACAGCACTTCTGCCTCCTGTAAGCTAAATAATGACAGACATTTGAGTTTTAGACTTCATAGCCTTTAGAAAAATGCATACTAACACAAATCCTGTTATTCTGGCTGATTTATAACCTATAAATGCTAGTTTGTATGCTTTTTCTGATTAACCAGCCATTCGTTTATCCAGCCTAAGGTCCAGTCCCAGCAAGACTGGATAAGAGAGAGTCTACTGTAACTGCATAAAATTACAACCTGGAATATGTCTGAATACTGCATCAATAATGTAACACACAACTGCCATTATAAGACTAAGCCTGTTTGTATATAATTTCACTACTTATTTCTTGCTCTCCGTGGTTATATATATATATATATATATATATATATATATATATATATATATATATGGGTCTACCTGACAAGGTCGACAAGCCACAACATCGACAACCAGTTTACCGACACCACATAACCGACAGTTCACAAGGTCGACAAGCCACAACATCGACAACCAGTTTACCGACAGCACATCAAAACAAATCCCTGTCCAAAAGCACACACACAACACAAGCACACCAAAATCCTTACAAACCCACACTAAACCTCACATACACAACTATCTACAACCTTAACCCAAACCCTAACCCTAAGGTCCGTCAGTATCACACACTTACCTAACCCGGCCCTAACCCTAACTCACTTAACCGCCCTAACCCAAAGACTATCACTACCGCACACTTACCTAACCCGCGCCTAACCCTAACTCACTTAACCCCCTAACCCAAAGACTATCACTACCGCACACTTACCTAACCCGGCCCTAACCCTAACTCACTTAACCCACCCCTAACCCAAAGACTATCACTACCGCACACTTACCTAACCCGCGCCCTAACCCTAACTCACTTAACCCACCCCTATCCCTACAGACCGTCAATATCGCACACTTACCTTACTCGCACCTTAACGTCCGTCACTACCGCATACTTACACAGCCTTTTCCCATGTCGGTGTTCTCAGCGTCGGTGTTTTCATCCGTCGGTCTTCTCAGTTGTCGATCTTCTGGCGTCGGTGTTCTCGGTGTCGGCGTTCTGAGCTGTCGAGGTTGTCAGGTAGACCCATATATATATATATATATATATATATATATATATATATATATATATATATATATACTGTATAAAACTGCCACGTCCCATGTTCATGTATATAGTATCTAGGTTAGATATCACTGTCAATGTTCAATTGTATTGTATTGTACTGGAGCTTTTTTCCTGGGCCTCCGCTGAAAATGGGTCCTGAGCCAGCTTGGACTTTGTCAGTAGCTAAATAAATAAATTAATTAAATTAATAGTTTTCATGTAATTGGTCAAAGTTTTAACTATTTCACAGAAGTTGTATTTCCCTAAGACTGTCACCCATTTTACATTATTGTTCTTTCGGCAATGTAACATATACTTACATGTGATAAGATTTACACCCAGGGCCTCCTAATTGCCTTCCATCCATCATTGCCAATGAGATCATCTCCAGTTTCTCTTACATGTCGGTGCTTTTGTACAGCCATTTGCTGACTCTGAAATGAAGGAAGGTATTCTGATTAGGCTTAAATATGGAGACCACAGGCAAAGGGTGCTCACTGCCTTAGTGCAGTACCTGTGGTGTCATGTTTTCATTGTCAGCTTTCCCTTTTGCCTTCATAACAGGCTCTTTTGTTTGGCATTTACAAGTGTGATGTTTCAGGATCTAGCCAATACAATTGGCTTAGAGCTGGTCTCTAATATAACACTGTATGGTTTAACACCCACACAGCTTTCAATGTAGTTTGAAAACAGGCATTTCTGACTGAATACTGTTCGATATCAAATCCACATAGATTTAATTAAACCAGGTACTCCATGCTTCAGTCCTTGCGTCACTGTTCTTTAACCTTCCCAAATGCATTAACTCTATTAATTTGAAGTACAAATAAGTTGCTATATGTTGATGACATACTCATGCAAATATTGAGATTTTCACTCACATTAAATCAGTGAAAATGTTGAGAAAAATTTATCTTCGCTATGTCAGAGACTGAATTTATTAGAACTAGAGGTTAACTTAGATAAAACAAGTCTAGGTTTGTCTTGAATCTAAGTATATCTATATCTAAGGATATTAGAATATTTCTGGAGTCAGTGGGCCTTGCTGAGAAAGAGCAGAACTTCAACTATTTTGGAGTCTGATTTAACCTTGTACTGAACTTTATAGTTCATATACACAAGGCTGTTATTACAATTCATGCACAAGGATATTAGCATGATACATACAGTCCTAGCTGTATGCTACAATGTTGTCATCTAGCATATGACTGAAGGAAGATATGTACTGTGCAAAGGATGTTTGTTGCCATCACTAGAGTATACCATCACAGTGATAGCTACCACTTTAGAAAAACATATTTTAAACTATGAATATCTCAGAATGGAGTCAGCAGATTTCTTACTAGGGCCCCCACTAAAGATGCATTACCTCTCCCAAACTGTCTAGTAACTCATTCATTTTCATTATACATTTATAAACTACTCTGCTTGGGTCAATGCAGGTCACTATAAGGTATACTGAAGTTCAGATCCATAACAAACCACACAAATCAAATTTCACTGCTTCTCTATCAACAGTCATTCTCAAACATTCCTTACCATGTACATCTAAAATTTGTTCTGGTCTAAAACCAATTCCTTTGAACTACTTTTTTTTTTTCAGTCTCAGGAACAGCCAACAATATCATCTTTTAAGATGGTGCCCAGCTCAGTATTCCAAGAGGAAACAATGTGTGGTTGTGTAGTTATGATGATGATGATGATGCAGCTACTTAAACCTCTTTTGGATGTTTTAATGATATTATATATATATGTATAACCAGTCATCACATTTCTAGCATAGTCCTAACAAAAGACAACAGATAGGAACAGCACTTCTGCCTCCTGTAAGCTAAATAATGACAGACATTTGAGTTTTAGACTTCATAGCCTTTAGAAAAATGCATACTAACACAAATCCTGTTATTCTGGCTGATTTATAACCTATAAATGCTAGTTTGTGTGCTTTTTCTGATTAACCAGCTATTCGTTTATCCAGCCTAAGGTCCAGTCCCAGCAAGACCGGATAAGAGAGAGTCTACTGTAACTGCATAAAATTACAACCTGGAATATGTCTGAATACTGCATCAATAATGTAACACACAACTGCCATTATAAGACTAAGCCTGTTTGTATATAATTTCACTACTTATTTCTTGCTCTCCGTGGTTTTATATATATATATATATATATATATATATATATATATATATATATATATATACTGTATAAAACTGCCACGTCCCATGTTCATGTATATAGTATCTAGGTTAGATATCACTGTCAATGTTCAATTGTATTGTATTGTACTGGAGCTTTTCTCCTGGGCCTCTGCTGAAAATGGGTCCTGAGCCAGCTTGGACTTTGTCAGTAGATAGATAAATAAATTAAATTAATAGTTTTCATGTAATTGGTCAAAGTTTTAACTATTTCACAGAAGTTATATTTCCCTAAGACTGTCACCCATTTTACATTATCGTTCTTTCTGCAATGTAACATATACTTACATGTGATAAGATTTACACCCAGGGCCTCCTAATTGCCTTCCATCCATCATTGCCAATGAGATCATCTCCAGTTTCTCTTACATGTCGGTGCTTTTGTACAGCCATTTGCTGACTCTGAAATGAAGGAAGGTATTCTGATTAGGCTTAAATATGGAGACCACAGGCAAAGGGTGCTCACTGCCTTAGTGCAGTACCTGTGGTGTCATGTTTTCATTGTCAGCTTTCCCTTTTGCCTTCATAACAGGCTCTTTTGTTTGGCATTTACAAGTGTGATGTTTCAGGATCTAGCCAATACAATTGGCTTAGAGCTGGTCTCTAATATAACACTGTATGGTTTAACACTCACACAGCTTTCAATGTAGTTTGAAAACAGGCATTTCTGACTGAATACTGTTCGATATCAAATCCACATAGATTTAATTAAACCAGGTACTCCATGCTTCAGTCCTTGCGTCACTGTTCTTTAACCTTCCCAAATGCATTAACTCTATTAATTTGAAGTACAAATAAGTTGCTATATGTTGATGACATATTCATGCAAATATTGAGATTTTCACTCACATTAAATCAGTGAAAATGTTGAGAAAAATTTATCTTTGCTATGTCAGAGACTGAATTTATTAGAACTAGAGGTTAACTTAGATAAAACAAGTCTAGGTTTGTCTTGAATCTAAGTATATCTATATCTAAGGATATTAGAATATTTCTGGAGTCAGTGGGCCTTGCTGAGAAAGATCAGAACTTCAACTATTTTGGAGTCTGATTTAACCTTGTACTGAACTTTATAGATCATATACACAAGGCTGTTATTACAATTCATGTGCACAAGGATATTAGCATGATTCATACAGTCTTAGCTGTATGCTACAATGTTGTCATCTAGCATATGACTGAAGGAAGATACCTACTGTGCAAAGGATGTTTGTTGCCATCACTAGAGTATACCATCACAGTGATAGCTACCACTTTAGAAAAACATATTTTAAACTATGAATATCTCAGAATGGAGTCAGCAGATTTCATACTAGGGCCCCCACTAAAGATGCGTTACCCCTCCCAAACTGTCTAGTAACTCATTCATTTTCATTATAGATTTATAAACTACTCTGCTTGGGGCAGTGCAGGTCACTATAAAGTATACTAAAGTTCAGACCCATAACAAACCACACAAATCAAATTTCACTGCTTCTCTATCAACAGTCATTCTCAAACATTCCTTACCATGTACATCTAAAATTTGTTCTGGTCTAGAACCAATTCCTTTGAGCTACTTTTTTTTCAGTCTCAGGAAACAGCCAACAATATCATCGTTTAAGATGGTGCCCAGCTCCGTATTCCAAGAGGAAACAATGTGTGGTTGTGTAGTTATGATGATGATGATGATGATGATGCAGCTACTTAAACCTCTTTTGGATGTTTTAATGATATTATATATATATATATATATATATATATATATATATATATATATATATATATATATATATATATATACATATACATATACACACACACATATATATAGAGAGAGAGAGGGAGTGTGCAAAAGTTAGGCAAATGAAAGTTGTCTATAAATTTATTATATTACAAGTTTCTATGATATATCTAATATAGTATCCTTATTCCAATGATTATCTCATTAGCTTTTTAACTTTTACTTTTACATTGAGTAGATTTTGATGGTGAAACGACTCCTTGGGTCAAGTTTACCTAGATGCTAAATAGATAAGTAAATACCTACATGCAAGCATGCATACATAACCAAAAGATGCATATGCAACAAGCTGAGTTAGCCATCTAAATAGTTGTGATTTATAGAGCTGGAATTTATAATTGAGGTTCAGAAGGATGAAAATATCTGGACAGATGAAAATTTAACACTTTATTGGAAGCTATGATCCCACCTGTGATATCTCAGTAATTCTTAATCTTAGGTGGAACAATATCAGCATTGGAGTAACAAATTGTTATCACAGCAGATAACACACAGATCAGAGTGACATTGGAATACACAACTATTTTGAGTATGTAATGGGGGGTGTATTGTAGACTTCTGTTTTTTTTTCTATCCATCCAGTTATCATGTAACTTTTTTGCAAGAGTGCATGCATCTGAGTGGAACAACCAAAATATTTTATTTTGAGTAATTTCAGTGCCTGAGTCAATGGCAATTCAAGTGATCCTGTCATAGAACTCCTTGGGATTATGGAGAGTTTTACCATTACTCAGTTTCCCCTGTGACCCATATTTAAAGACATTAATTCCACCTGTTGTATTGAATGAGTACTTCAGTAATTATTATGTGAATTACCATGTTTTATTTTCTTTGCTAGTATAGTCAAATCTTGCTTGTAGGCCACAGGTCTGTATTTTCAAGACTGTATGGGCCTTTTCAAGGCTGGGGAGTTTTCCAGTTGTCTTAAAATAGGGCTTAACGAACCTCTTCCTTAAGAAACCTTATTAAGAAGTATAGAGAATGGACTGCTTTTACTCCACTACGATCCTTCCCTTTTAGGGAAAGGTTATTGAGAAAATGTTTAAAGACAACTGTATTCCTCTCTTTAAATTCACATATCAGTCTGGTTTTCAAACACAACAATGAGACTGCCATTACTGTGGTAAGTGACCTTTTTATGGTGAGGTATTAAAAATCCTACTTGGTATCTCAGTGACATTTGGTTCTGTGGAACATGAGATCTTGGGTCTATATTATATGAGCAAAAGTTCATATGAACGAATGCTCGTATGAACGAAAGTGCCAGACATCGAATCTTATATTGTGGGGGGCTGCACCCCCCACACCCCCCGCTAAATATATATTCCAACTCCGAGATTGCACTACAGTGAGGAAAGGGCAAATATTCCTATCTTCACTGTACTGCGACCCCAGAAAAAGCATTTCAATGCCTGGCATTTTCGCTCATTAGAGCATTTGTTCATATGAACTTTCATTCATATAATATAGACCCTAAGATCTTGATGGACCATCTTTATACCTTCTGTTGTTCAGTACAGTACTTAAATGGTTTGTTGTTTATACTTCATGTCACATGTGGGTTACTTTCAGGATTAGCTCATTAAAGAGTTAATCCTTAGGGTGTGACATGCCAAAGGGATCCATTTTGGTGTCATTATTCAGAATACATATACTGCCATTGTGGCAATCATGCAATACAAAGGGATTTAATATCATCTATCCAGATACTGGCCAATAATACCTTTTTTCCTCCAGATCAGAGTTATGAATTTGACCTCAGAGGACTGTTTGGATGAGCAACACTTCAGTCTAGTGCAGACAATGTTGTCCATCCATAGCATTGTCTTCATTTATCACTGCTTGTTGTTATAAAGATAACAATTAGAGGTCAGAATGAAGACATAAAATTAAGGTGTGGCATTTGAAAACTCAATCTCACCTAAGTGCAGTATTTTTTGTACAGTAGCAAAAACCTAAAAGCAAATTTTCACTGAAGAATGGTCCATAAAACTTTACTCTGTAAAGCAGCAATATAGAGCAAATACTTTGCGTGCCTACAAGCTTAGAGCAGCTAGTTGGGTGTTGAGTGGCAATACCTACAGATTTAGTAGAATTCAGTATTGTGTAAACATTAATGTTAGTAGAATTTAGTACTGTTTAGCATAATCTGCCCCAATAAAGCACCCTTATTAGTGCGTACAAACAAAGCACTCTTAATAGCCTTCTAACCTCAATAAATCACCCCCTTGTAACTCACCAATCAAAGGACTGCACATTATGGATATGTAATTTTCTAACTTCTCTGCAGCCAACTTGCTGGATATGGGCATCTTGAGAGAATGTGACAATTACCTCATGTTTATTGGCAACAACTTAGTCTGTAAAGAAACAGACAAAATATGTGAGAGTTGTACTTACACAATAACACTGGAGGCTAAATGCTCTCATACAAACACACATCAGGTTATCGAAACCACACACACATAACATCTACCTCATATAGCACACAACAGACACATAGACTAACATATGCTTTGACACTTAAAAGCAATCTTCCTAAACAACAAAGATCTTCTAGACCACTCGTTGTCAAAGCTATGCCTCAGTAAGCCCAAAGGAACAACAGCTAACTCCACACATACTGTCACTTTCAGTTGAGCTCCCAGGCACTAAACCCCTAAGGCAAGCAAATAAACTTCCCAGGACCCTCTTCATAGGGGATTCCATTGTAAGATATACTGATGCCCCTTTGGCCAGGCTGAACAAGGAGAAGATAACTGTTAGTTGCTTATCTGGAGCCAGGATCTGCCAAATCATGCATGCGCTGAAGTCATTATACCACAGGTACCAGTATGATTCCATCATAGTCCATGTAGGTGTGAATGACTTGAGATGTACCTTTCCAGACTATATGAAGAGAGACATTATGTAGCATTAAGGCTATGCGTCTAAGGCTGGTGTGACCCTAGCACTGAGCAGCATATTGTTTTCACTGAGGGTGATGCCACAATATGAGCAAAACATGATTAATTTCAATAACTAGGTCACTTTTTGGTGTCATTCTAAGGGGAGCTAATATTTGTCAGCTTGGGAGGACATGGTTAACAGACCATGTTGCTTTTCAAGAATGGTGTGCACCTTTCCCCTCTACACTTTCGTATAGTGACTAAAACTTTACCCACCCCCATAGTGTCTTTTTTAGGCAATGCCAAATTGACAAACCTACCTACATAGCAAAATCAACTCAACTGAACCTTAAGGTGTTACTGCTCAATGCCAAGAGCCTAAATAAAAAACTGCACTCCCTCCAAGCCCTCCTCACGCTCAAGAATATAGACATCTGTGCAGTTACTGAGACATGCCACGGAGCGCCAATAAGTGATCCAACACCTTTGGTTTGCTAAAATTCAGCAATAAGGCCAAACCAGTCCAAACAGTCAAAAAGAGATACTTGCAATAATAATGTATAAATAATCCACAATGATATTTTCTTCAGTCTTGAATATAATGAAACAATTCTCCGTCAATGCCAATACGATGAATGTTCCCCAAGAAAACAACACACGAGTGCCGGCTAAAAACTAATTTATTAGCGTAACGTCAATAAAAACTGCTTATACCTCTCTATGCAATTCCAAGGTTAAGGATTAAGTCATTGTGGATTATTTATATGTTATTATTGCAAGTATCTCTTTTTGACTATTTGGACTGGTTTGGCCTTATTGCTGAATTTTAGCGAACCAAAGGTGTTGGATCACTTATTGGCGCTCCGTGGCATTTTGTTTTTGAGTATCATTTGTACTATTATTCTCAGTTACTGAGACATGATTTAAAGTACCAGAGAGTACCCTTAGCAGTGCAAAGTTTCAGTGCCTTCCACAGTTTTAGACCAGCAGATGCACAGACAAGGGCCAAAGGTGGAGGTGTCTCAATATACATCAGTAACAAGTGTATGTCTAGGGTGGTCAAACAGGATAACATGCTAGAGTTTTTCCATGTGCAGATCATTTAAAAAAATCCCGTACCATATCCTAGCCAGCTATAGCTCAGTTCTATGTCTCAAGAAGCTCAGAATGCATACTTGGACCTACTGGAGACACTTGCCATCCAATCACACACCCTACTCATGGGAGTTTTTAATTACCCCTCTATAAATTGGAAATCCTATACAACCTCAAATCTACAGGCACAAACATTCCTTGACTTCATAAAGACAAACACCCTTCCAGATAGTGAATATACCCACTAGAGGCTCCAACATACTGGACCTTGTGCTCACAAATATGAGAGAATGCTACAGTCCCCAGTGTCTCCTTCTCCCTGTTAAGGTCCAATCATAAAGCTGCTGCTTTTGAAAAAAAAATCAACTCCATAATCCCATTAAAACCCGTAACAGTTAGGAACTATTTCAAGACAAATTGATTATTATGTGATGGTTTATCAAAATTCAACACACCTCCAAATCCCAAGAACACATCAGCCTATGCTGAATTGCTCGCAGAAACTCTATAACATTATGTCAATGGCTGCATAGCAACTGCTGTACCTACCAGAAGTAAGCTCAGTGCTACCACAGAAACAAACTACCCTGGTGGCATCCAAAATTAAACAGGATATACAACAAAAGGAAAAAGTGAAACTGTTAGCGGACAAATTCAGTACAATTTGCCCATCTCACACCCAGCTATCCCCCAAAAAATACCCTCAAACATAACCTCTCCAACGATAACTAGGGAGTATGTACTGGCAGTGCTTGCTTAAGCCAAGAACATGGCTTTAATAGGCCCCAATAACATCCTAGGATACCTCCTGAGCAGTCTAAAATATGACATATCAGGACCCCTGGAGTCATTATTTAACTGCAAGCTTAAAACAGGCTTTGTGCCACATGAATGGAGGACTGTGATGGTCATCCCCATTCATAAGGTAGGACCTTCAACAAATCCTAGAAACTACTGACCCCTTGGTCTGACTAGTGTTATTTCCAAAGCCATGGAAAGAATTATCATGGAAATTATTTGTGAGGACAAAAGAGACCACCAGTCTCTCTATTCATCCCAGTCTGGCTTTGTCAGAGGAAGGATGTGTTTACTGAACCTGGCGGACTTCTTTGAAAAGGTCACTAAGGCAATGAATGAGGAGTAAGCTGTGCAGACTTCCTACCCATATCTGGATAAAGCATTTGATACAATAACTTACTCAGATATTGTCAATACGTTTCCTTTATAACATGCTAAATAGCTTGCTGGCTCAATGATAGGACCCAAGAGGTTAGAATCAGTCACCTTCATAAAGAGACTGGTCACCAGTGGAGTCTCGCAGGACTCTATGCTGGACCCACTCCTCTTTGGCATCTACTTCTTGCACATCAAAGCCAATGTCAAAGGCCAGATAATTGCAAACTGTGAGCAATCACTGAATCCTCCAAAGATGAGAACACCCTTTAGGAAGGTCTAATGGAGGAAAATGCTTGGTGCCAAAGCCATGGTTTAAAACTCAATGCCAAGAAATGCATTATATAACCTTTTGGGATGTGAGACACACCAGGTAACTGCATCATCAATAAAATATTCCTACAAGTTGAGTAATTGCTTAGGGATCTAGGAACTTATGTAGATAGCAACCTAGCTTTTGATCAACGTTTCCTCCTATGTTGCTGAACTCATAAGCAAGGGCATAGCATCTTGGTCCAGAGAGGTCATCATACCACTGTATTCAGCCATCATCAGACACATCATAAAGTATAATGCCCCCTTTAGTATGTATCTGTCCAGCCACATGTAGCAACTGGAATGTCCACAAAGATTCCTTTACAAAAATAATATAGGGATTAAAAACAGTGTCCTATTCTGATCTACTCAAAGCCTTGTCTCTTTATTCAGTATCACAGACTTCTGAAAGGTGATCTTCACAAGGCATACAAGGGAACCTTGGACCATGTTTTGATGAACCTTTTGCACAAACAGCATCAGACCTAAGTTTTGCTTGTAACATAAATAGACATATTGGAGAGAGAGTTATATTTCTCAGAGAATTCCCTGTCACTGGAACAGGCTCCCCATCCATTTGAAGAGGAGTTCTTCCCTCTCCCTATTAAGTGCAACTTGGACCAATGGATGGTATTCACCCCTGGTCTGGCACCTGTGTGTCTGCTTGACAGAGTTAGCCAGTAAATCACCACTATATAAATCAAATTTGTGGATCACATTTGAGTTGTACAGCTGGACTTATAAGGGCCCTAGTTGTTGTTAGCCTAGTATACACTTCTGAACCAGGTTGTTGGTTCATGTTACTTTCATCTGAAGAATATTACCCTGAACAAATACCTTATCCCATCTTCAGACCTAGTAACAGTAATTCATGTACTACAATTACTTTAATTGGACCACTGTAATGCTGTTTAGCAGAAAGTTATTGATATAGACCTTACTTACTAACAGTGGATGTTAAACTCTACTGCAAGTTTTAAGCTAATTTTATTGTGATTTTAATACAACAAAAAACAAACAAACAAACAAAGAGTAAACAACAGATCTAACATTATTAGGAAAGCACATGCATATGGCTTTAAAAATTTTATGTAATTTATATATAAAAAACTCAGCGTAGTTAGGACCCATCCAGAAAATCAAAGTAAATAATGTCTAACTGACATTTGGTCCTCATGAAGCATGACTGTGTCTATAGCATGGTTTTTGACATGATTTTCAATTTAGATTTTATTTATGTGTTAATCAGGTAAGGGAACTGGTCATCATGGGCCCTTTTCAACCATGACCTGGATGACAAGGGCAAGAGTAAATATAATACACGAACAATTTACAGTAGTCAGTTAACCTGCATATTTTTGAGAGGCAAAAGAAAACTGAAATACCCAGGGGAAACTGAAGCAGACACAAGGACAAACATGCATAATATAATATCCCAGTAACAAAATAAATAAATAAATAAATGCAGACAGTGACCACAGATGTGACACAGATATTTTAAGTGCTGATACTCTTACCTTTGTTATATTATGCCAGTGATGATGGTACAGGATTGTCAATCAGTGACAGTTTGGCAGTTTTTAATATTTAACCAAAGAAAAACCCAAAACCAGCGAAACCAACTTCGAACAACAAACAACACTGGTGCTCCAGAAAAACGAGCCAAGGAAATAACGTAAAATAGTTTATTCAACATTTTCGTCTGATAGACTTCTTCAGAATAAAAATATCTACAAAAACACAAGTATATATACTGTTGCATTCATTAACAACCAATTACAAATCAATTATATGATTAATTAATTAATTATCTAATTAAAACATTAAAAACAATAAAATCTATAACTTTGATATGAATATCAACATATTTCATACTTTCAATTTGTTGTTGACTAAAAAACATTTAATATTTATCATATCATTCAGGCCTGGATAAACATCCACTCCCAGCTTTAATTGCCACAGAGTTTCCTTTCTTTCCACCTTATTTTTCATGCTACCTCCCCTTAAATTACTTTTAACATGTTCTAAAATCGAGAACATGAATTTTTTATGTAATGTACATTTCACTGTGTGCCTGTAAAGGGCATTATTTATATCTTTAGTCATTATAGCATAACAATGTTCCTTTATACGTTTGCTAAGGCTTCTTGTGGTCATACCTACATAATAAGCAGAACAGCCTGAACATAAAGCAATGTATACAATATTGTTAGTCAGACAATTATATCTGCCATCAATGCTTATGATTTTATAATAATGCTCTAAGTTGATATAAGGCCCCTCCAAAATATATCTACAGGCACTACAGCTATAACATTTAAACATCCCTTTGATTTTATTTGTAACTGGAGGTAGTATTAAAGTTTCATCACGCTGAAGCATATTTTTAATAGTTTGATTCTTCTTATAAACAAACTTAGGTGCATCTCCCAACACTGCACTCAAATCATTGTTGCCATTAATTATTTTCCAATTATTCTGTATAGCAAACTTAATGCTTTTACTATCTACAGACATCTCTATGGCACACCTAGGCAACATCTCACAAGATTTCTCAACAAAATATGATTTATTAACAATTAATCCTTTAATTAAAATAGGTGGAAAATCATTGTCTCTTCTTGCCTTAATATTAGAAGCTAGTTCATCTAATAACTTAATAGGATATCCTCTATTAATGAACAAGTTGGTAATAAATTCCATCTCTGTGTTAAAATCAGTTTCATTACTAACCATCCTAGAAGCTCTTATATATTGGCCCTTCGGAATGTTTGTTTTCATGAAATTCGGGTGATTACTTTGGAAATGTAAATAATCGTTTACATATGTTTTCTTCCTATAAATTTTACTAGAAAACTTCATTTCTATTGCATTCCAAATTAATTCAACATCCAAGAAACAAACTGTCTTTCCCGTATCACCAATGGTAAAATTCAAAAAACTACAACCACCATTGATTTTTTCCAAAAAATTACTTGACATGATATCTACACCTTTCAAAATGAAAAAAAGATCATCAATAAATCTGCAATAAAATAAAACCTTTGGAAAAAACTTTAAGGTTAGTAGGATGTCTTTTTCCCACCATCCCATAACCAATCCAGCAAAGGCCGGAGCTACTGTAGCCCCCATAGCTACTCCCTTTAATTGTTTATAATATTTTTTGTTGAAAATAAAGTATGCTTACGCAGTACATCAGAGCTGTGGGTGGAAGCAACGGTGAAAGCAAGATCTCTGTTGCTTTTTACAAAGTGTCTCGCTATGTTAAAGGAGTTTAACATAGCGAGACAGCTTTAAAAAAAGCAATGGAGAAAGGAAGATCTCTGTTACTTTATTTAAAGCTGTCTTGCTATGTTAAACTCCTTTAACATAGTATAAGTCTGATTTACCAATCAGCGTGCATGTTTTGGAATATTAATGGGGGGTCATTGTATAATAATACTTTTTAAATGAATGCTTACATCTTTGATGATTTTAAAACACTTTAATGAAACAAAATGAACAAATGAAATAATGTACATGTTCACGGTAAATTAGTGTTAAATATTTGACATTTTTCTTTTGATACTTGTCCTTAAGGGATTTCTTTAGGGTGCAAATTTTCCTTTTGAAGATTTGTTTTGAGGTGCTCAAAATTCTATTTATTGTGCTCACATCTACTGCATGCAGCATGCCAATTCTCGTCTTTGAGCAAGAAGTTAATAATGTCTATTTACTGTGAAACCATAGGATAAAAAAACTACACACAAAATAAGAAAATAACTTAAAAAAATTACAAATGTTGGAAGTATTAACTTTATCACGTTTAAAGCAAAATTTTGTATACGATTACACTTTTGCTGTAGGTTCATGGGTAATTCTTAGGCTGGTGAGCTCAAGGAGCCTTTTAAAAGTTTATTTTATTTTAAAGGAGAGAATCTCTCATCATGTAAACCTATTAACATAAACCAAAACCTGAACGATATGAAATATTGCAATCTTAATGTCTCTGTGGTGTTTGAAATTTTGATTTTCATGGAAAATCTAAACTGAAATCACGTTCTAGGGCACTGTTTCATTTAAAGTGATACATTTTAATATGCATGTCTGTTATTAACTATGAAGACCATATTTAAATAAAATAACTGCTATTCTCCATTGGTTGGGCACTCCTGTTAAAATATACTCCTGTTAAAATGCACAGGTTTTTTTGTATACAAAAACATGGTATTCCTCAGTGTTTGTAACTGTTACAAATTTCACAACATATATATATGTATAGAGTGGTCCAGCACCACCTGCAGTCCAAAAGCAGAATTGCATACATTTAAACATTCATTTTTATTTTTATATGTATTATAGGTTCATAGGTTGCTACTGAGCTATATGCCCGAAGGCATATATTAGCCCAGCCATAGTTGTTTGGCTTTTCACCGCCCCTTTAGTTTGAATAAAGCCTTGTACTAGCCTATTACCCTTGGCCCCTATCTAGTAGTGCTGTTGGTGTGATCCCCGGTGTGAACTTTCTGTTACCCATCCACTCATCAAGGTTCCTCTTGAAGAGTGATAGTGAGGGGCTCTGTCTTATGTAGATCGGGACCCTGTTCCATAGTAAGGGAAGTCTCTGCAAAGGGAATCTATCCCTCCAGCATATTCTATTCATTGTTGTGTTGAGGTTTATATCCCTAGACCGTGTAGCTCGAGTAGATTTGGTTTTGCTAAGATGGAGCATGTTCAACAATTCTGGGTTGGACATGGCTCTGTATGTCAGGCACAGATCACTTCTGAGAAAGTGGTATGCAACAGAGAACAGTCTTAGCTTTTTTCAATCATGCTGCATGTACCTCTGTGGTCTCTCAGCTGCTGGATCTGGAGGATCTCCATGTCGGCTGAGACTCTATTTATAGCACCCATTTCTTTTCCATTTTGTTTAATAATATCAATCACAGTAAATCTGAACTTGGCATTTTGGTGTTTAATTGTATGTTAGATGAATTCACATTCTTGTTGATATGTTTATAGTGGTTGAAAAAGGAACCCATGTTCCCCCCCCCCTATCTATATGAAAAGTGACATCTGTCATCCAATGCCCTAAGTTTATTGCTAGCAAATATTTGCAATAGGAACCTTGTGGATAAATCTGACTCATAGGTGGTAAAATGTGCTTTCCTGAACAAATCCTCTCTTCAGTGTGAAAAGAAATGTTTTTTGGAATGTTTCTGCAAAAATATGGGGGCTGGAGGCAGATATTTATGATAGATTTCTGTTGTTATGTATGATCTCATTTTTTGTTACTAAAGACATAGTCTAGGTAATCTGATTAGTAGTGTCATAAGTTATGAATTCAATATCCATTTTTTTTCATTTAAAAAAGTCACAAACACCACCTTAATACTATATGTCAGATCTCCACCATATCCCCAGCAATCATCAAATGAGGCCCCCATG